>NC_090892.1:48682721-48690221 GCF_036669925.1 Montipora capricornis | reverse complement strand
AATCCACTTATCTACGGCTTGAGAAACCAGCAAGTTAGGCGAGCTCTACGACGAATGTTCAAGGGCGCTTTAAAATAACCCATCCAGTACATTAGACTGTAAGCTTATGAGAGCACCATCCAGAAGTCTCAAAATACCAGTTTTTTTGTAACAAAGTCTGTAAGTTGGCGTGAAAGCAAAGATCCTCTTTCTGGCAAAGTCAATTAACTTCAAGCTTTTGCAGTCATGTACCTTCAGAAACAAGCAATTTGAGCACTGAAAAATGAGAACAAAACTCTGAGGAAACCTAGATCAGCAGAAAGGGCAATTAACTAGTTGGCATTCACTTAAAGCGGAAGAGAAACAAACTAGTGCGATTTAAATCTGGAGCATATCTCTCGCAGATAATTCCAAAGTCCAAACTAATGGGGCACACTGCCTCCGCTGATATGAGGGAGTTTAAGCAACAACAACAGCAAAGGCAACGAGAACGTCACAAATTTGGAAATTTTAGTGGGAAAAAGCAATAGCTTTGCACGCCCTACACGAGCGTTTTTTAGCTTTGTCCATTTCTTTGCCGTCGTCTGCAAAACAACAACGTAAAATAGCCAAATTTGAGGTTTTATGGAGAACATCAGCATTGGAAGATAAATTTTCATGTTCTCCCCGAAATTAAGCGCCGTTCCGACCAGTGTCATTTTTGCGGAACTACCACACCCTTGCCACATCAAAAAGGTTGAAATAATCACGAAGTGATTACAATGAGTTGAATTTATATTTTGACATGACTTTCTAGTTGCCGTGGCAGTTGTCGTTACTTAAGCTTCCTAATTACAACATATGAGACGAAGGAGACCTGTATACTAGCCTAGCCTTTTTCCTTTTGGAAAATGTATCAAATAGGAATCAGTGTGACGATTTTTCTATCCTAAGCTTTACCTTCTGAAACTTTATTAATACATAGAGCCAACTGCTATCCGCCTTGAAGTTTTCAGACGGATGTCACACAGAGAAACCGAGAATTTAAATCGTCGTCACAGAAGTCATCTCTGTGACCCTGTCAACAATGACTTGAAGTTGAAATGTTTTCCTACTGCGTTATTACAGAGTATGAAAAAAAGCGCTAATTAGAAATGGTTAATCTTAAAATGAACTATTGTTTAAAAGTGCAACAAAAAAAAGTGGGGATTTTAGGTCCTAGCAAAACTATCCTGGGTGCCAGAGGTATTTTTTTCGTAAGGTCCGAGAAGACTTTACGCCAAAAATATTTCGATCCTTAGATACCCAATATTCCGACTTTGAGCACGAGGCTTTCATGGTTGCTTTGTCGTATTTTTCTTTCCATCCAATTATTACAAGGTAATACTCAGAAGATAAAATGGGGGAGCAATAATTCAGTCGGTCTTCATTCACGTCACATACTTAACTTGCAGGTGCCACAATATTATGCCCAAGTTCGAAGTCCATATTTGTGTGGACATATGATGACTCCCTTGCGGGTTTTTATTTAACCGCAACTAAATGTCTTCCACCAACGTTTGAAAACATCAGTTGTTGTTGTTTTTGTTGTTGTGCTGGGTTATAGTTTGTTCGTTTTTAGAAAGAGTTTCAGGTTTTTTTGATGAAGCACGATTACTTATAATTTGTCTCGTGTGCGAATAATCTACATCAAACAGGGACTTCCAAGGGAGATCTTCGACGGAAACATCGTCTTAAAATATAACTTTGCACTATCGTAATTCTTTCCCGATTATTCCATCTCGTTCACGTCGTTAAGTGTGGCCGAAGTATGGCTGAAAATAAATTGGTAGGAGTGGTTTGAGAGTAAAAATCATGATACAGAATGAAAGGTTTGAATTAATTTTGTTGTTCACGTTGTAGTCAAAACTTCAAATTTGGTGATATCAAATCGTTGTTATGCAGAGTACGCAAAAATATGGGCGCAAAATGCGCGCCGCACGTGCATCAGGATTATTTTTCCTCTTTTAACCAACGATCTTATTGTTTTGTGGCGTTTTGGTCGCCGGTCAACGCCTTCGTAGATCTTCGACTGATCAGCCGCACCTTAAAAGGTGATTAGACTTTCAGGCCTGTCAATCGTATGACCCGAGGCAATCAATTAGCTAACTGTTCAAAACCCACACAGGGAATTAAATTATGCAGCTTTTCTTGCAGAGCAAAATTAGCCAACTTGCTGTTTATTAAACTGGCTCCAGTTGTTGAAGGTGGAAAAGCCACTATCTGACAGTTTCAATCTGCCTGAAGATTTCAGTTTCTGTTCATGTAACCGTGAATATGCTCACTCTAAAGGCATGAACGAAAAACTTGGCAAACTTTTAACATAATTAATCGAGGGACTGGTTATTAAACCTTAAAACCTTCAAAGGTGAAAACATTGTTGTCGCAAGCGATTTTGCATTGACCGTGACAATGTACAATCTTTTTTTTTTCCCCTCTCACTACTATGTTCGCAAATAAGTTGGGAATAATTTAATATCTTGTGGACATGTGAACAGCACAGTCAGCACGTCGGAACGAAGAAAAGTCGACGAATAAGACTTCGTAAAGTCAAACGTCGGGAAGTGAAAGGTCGAAAAATTGATAGTGATCGCTGCCATATCGATTTGAGTTCAACTGAGTCAGTGACAAATTGTCACTATTAGTTTACATCTGAGTGAGTGACAAATCAGTGACAAATTTGCATATTCTGACCCCAAACGATAGACCGTATTCAATATAAATCATGATAAATGGCGGCCAAGAAAATATTCTTTTGTCTTTGAGCTATAATCATCCTCACTCCCCTCACTTTGGAGCGAAAGTTCCTTTGAATTTTGTCCGTGCTAACCAGGCTAGTCAGGGATGATTAGCATAAAAACAAAAGACTAATTTCTTGACCGCCATTTATGAATACGCTCTATACGCGACGCGTATCCACGACTGAAAACCAACTCTGAAATGTGTAGACTGCAATGAGCGGGGAACACGTTCTTTAGAATAGAAAAGCCAGTCTTAAATTGCGGGCAATTAAAAGGATAATTAAAACCTTAATAGCTTTCTCCAGGGTAATCATTTTAATTTTCTTCGGTTCAACGTTGGGAATAACATTTTGTAAAGGACAAAATTGCCGTTGGGAAGAAATAAAACTTTCAGGGTGACAGCCAAACAGCGGTCAATTAAGCCAAAAGCTCCCAAAACCATCAGTTTACGAATTAACACTAAACTTTTTGTGAAAACATACCACAAGTCTTATTGCAAAACTTCCGTATGATATCAAGAAAAGAAACCAAAACAGCTATTTAAGTCAGTTATAACTGAAGAAAACAAAAGTCAACACAACAAATTTAAACATCTGTCAGGTCTTAACTACGAAAGCCAAAACTAAGAATTGAGTCCATCGTCTACAACGGACATCTGTTTTTTTTTTTTTGCATGTCGACGACTAACTCAACAGTTTCATTTCTAGCGTCTTGTGCAACTCTTTTGGTGGTGACCATTTTTGTCATGAACAGATGGATCCGGACAACTGTTGTCATAGTTGTTTACCTGCAGATAGACCATTGCATGTTAAAATGAGAAAATCATGTTTCGCTTTGGCTCTAATGGAAATTTCAACCAAATGACACTATAAATGCCATTCGAAAACGCACGTACTGCACATTGTCTGTAAATTCAGTCCTTACTTTAAGGGACGAGAAATTTCTTAAACGAGCAACACCTGGAGTGGAAATTGTCATTCTTCAATACAAATTTAACATTGCATCAAAATTTAAGACACTTTTTAGTTCTGGATAAGCAAGTAAGTAGTAGTGCCTACTATTGTTATTGCGCAATTGTTCTGCGCATCTCGAGATACTCGGGCTTCCCATCGGTGAAGCTTACTACTAATTTTAGAAAAACCTTGGATGTATGTCTCGAAAAAAAAATATAAAACCGTTGTTATGAGATTCCGCAGTCAAACGCTAAAACTGCTAACAGGTGCGTTGGCAATTTTAACTTACTAACTTTTTGCATTTGGTAAATATAATTTATTTCATTTCCTTAGTATGTGCGCTTTGAAAAGACGACTTCAGTAAACCATCGCTAAGTTAACTGCCGCACCTGACTGACTCTTCTCGTCAATTTTGCGTATGACTACCAATCTTGTTCTTTATCAGTAAATTAAGTAACAGATGAAACGGGCGAGCGGAAAATTTTCTTTTTTCGGACAACTAAATTAGCAACATTTCAGTTAGTATGTTTTCTAGTTATTGGCTTGCAATAGTTTCTCAGTACACGTCAGGATCCATAAGGAAATGTCAAATACGGCGTGCAAATAATCTATGTTCAGACCACCTAAATTATTAAAGTAAACAAGAAAGACAAAAAAACAGATGCTAAAGGTCTCCTTCTTCAAATCCCAAACGGCGTTCCTCTTTAACCAGTAACCGCTATACCCTCAACAGAAACATGAAACGGAATTGCACCACACCAGATTTGGAAGACCATCAGATCACATTCACAAGCATCGCATCCGCCGTCATTATCGCAAGTGCCTGTGGGAACTCCCTGGTTCTCAGAGCTTTTTGCAAATTTCCCAACCTGCGAACTGCGTCTAACATGATTGTGATGAGCTTGTGCGTTGCTGATAGTTTGATACCTATTTCCTTTATTCTCCAAATTATCTCCACAGAGATAAAACATAGATCCAACAACAGCAGTGTTCATTCTCGCAAGTTTTGCAAAACAAACGCGTTTTTCAGCTTATTTTTGACCACGGTCATCATTCTTCATCTGGCGTTGATCAGCGTGGATCGTTTCATCGCCGTCAGGTTCTCTTTGCGTTACCAAGTTATACTGACCAATCGCCGAACGCTGATCGCTTCCATTTCAATGTGGCTGTGGGCTGCCCTTGTAACTTTGGTCTTTCCGCAAGCAAACAACGAAGACCGAGCCTTTCAAAAGCTTGTTCGCGCTTTTCATCCATGCCTAAAAAGCAGCTTTACGCCAGGGGGGAAAAAGGAAAACCCACGCGGTTGCCGTCGGAGACGACTGAAGCGTATCCGATTTTCTTTTTGCTTACAATTTTGGGTATCCCGTTGGTGACCATTTTATGCTCGTACATCTACATCTTCAGAGTGTCCCATAACCATCGAAAACGGATCCGAACACAGGACAACAACCCAAGAAAATCCACTATAATACAAGAACTGAAAGGGGCTTGCATCCTGGCCATTATTGCCGCACTTTGTCTTCTGAGTTTCCTCCCACTATTCTTATTTATCAGCCTCCGTATTGCCCGTTCGCTCCCAGATGATCCTCAGAAAAAGGGGGATTACCGTTGCTATCGGAAGCTCATGAGGCAAATTAAGAGGTACGCATACATCTTCGCGTTGGGTTTGAACGCCATTTGCAATCCTCTTGTCTACGGCTTGGGAAACCAGCAGCTCAGAAGCGACAAAGCGACACAGTTGAGGGGTACAATGTGACGCAAGCAAAGTTAGGTAGTTTCATTGATGAATGTCATGGTAGGGAGTTCTAAAAGTCATGGATCTCCCGGTGACACAACAGGCGCAGTTTTAATTTTGGCACCTTTGCCCCCAAAAATGCTCCCCAAATGAACCAGGAGGAAGTTGTGCATGCCAGCTGGACACACAGAGATCCCCCAAATATGTCATTACTTGATGTTTGCATGGCTGATGTGAGGGACACAGTTGTTTTTGAAGCGGAGTTAGAGGGAATAATAGATAGAATAAAGAATATGACATGTAGATCAGGCACAAGGGGCCCATCCTATGCAGACCCCCAAAGACGACGCCATGATAGAGAGGTTCAGAAAGCCAAACGGGCTGGGAAGGAAATGTTTACAAGTGCTGATGGCCACCTCATTGACCCGAAATCATCCGAAAGACTGCTACAACCACTACGAAAAAGAAATCCTCTGAAATGCAGTCACAACCATTCACCGAACAGTCTTGATCATCACATAAACCACATTGTACATTCCAAGCTTCTTTTGCATCTGGTTCTCAGTCTTCCGCGGTTCCACCTTAGCTAGTATAATACGCACCACAATGTGTTACCACCATTTTTTAACCAGATTCCGTACCATCTGCATCACGGCCTACTATGTCAGAAAATCCTTACGCACATATACAGCAGCAGATGTCGGTGGTATTCGGCTCGCAATCTTCTCCGGGTTCCCGTATATTTGACAGTAGGTCACAGCATCAACAAACATGACCAAACACCTTTGTTAACTCTTTCGCTGTCGTTTCCACCACAGCAGCACGATGTCTCCTGAGGCAGCAAGTCGGTGGCATCCATGGATGTCTCCATATGGTTACGAGGTTATACATATGCCAAACATGGTTAAAAAATGTTACGGCTGTGGCAACAAATTTGTGGGCAAATACAGAAACTCGCGATTTAATTTGGTCATTAAAGATATGGACAGGCTAATTGCCGGAAAAGATTCGTTGGGCCAACTGAGATATAGCGTTGACTTCAACAACATTTTTTTTTTTTGAAGAAAGCGTTTGTATCCTAAATAAATAAGTTTTAGAATCGTATTTTTTTGTTTTCAAATTTCGCAGGCGCCGCCATCTTGAATAATTGTGACATATTACGGTTGCCTTATTGTTATTAGTTCCTGGATGGGAGACCAAAACGATATACCCCTCATAAAACAGAAGCATCGGACCGAAAATACTATTAACGCTAACAAATGCGAATTCAGCAAGGTATAGATTTTGTTAGCTTGATTTATGCAAAACAAGAACATCATTCTAAAAGCTTATTCTACGCAAAAAGTAGGTTCTGGAGGTAATTTTGAGAGTGGAAATCAAGGTTACGCGGCAGACGGCAAATACAAACTCACGATTTAATTCAGTTAACACACCAGAAAGACGCTAACCTCATTTTGACAAGAAAATGCTTTACTATTGCCATAAAAACTATCCAGTTAAGCTCGCATATCATAAAACATGATGAATTCATAAAGGCCACCTTTTCCAGCGAACAATTTTTTGAAAAAAACAACATATTTGCTATTAGAGGCAAAAACCCCTTCTATTTCATTGCGTGCGTGAAGAAACTCAATCGTGTCAAATATGCGCAATATTGCAACAAACTAAATTTCAGGATCAAACCGTTTCCATGAAGAACCTCTTCCTTGAATAATGAAGCACAACATAGACGACAAGCTTTCTTTCAAATAATTCTTGGCTGTCACATTTCCAATTATGTTTTTACTGAAGACTGTGCAGATCCACGTACGGTGTTCGATTCGTTCTCTGTCATTGTTGAACCCATAAGTTACCAGAGAATTTTCCATTTGGTTTCAGTGTTCTACATAACAGCACACTTGGTAAAATTTTAGAAATACAGCTTACTTTGATTTCGGCTCGACGGGCGACAGATTGTTGTCGAAGTCCATTACTCGTCGCTTTTAAGATTCCAGGTGTTCGATTTTCGCCGCCTGCCTAGTTTATCCAACTGACTTTCCATTATTGAGCTCCATAAGGGTATATTTTGTTCAAG
>NC_090892.1:48640221-48677721 GCF_036669925.1 Montipora capricornis | reverse complement strand
CCGTATTCATCATAAATGGCGGCCAAGAAATAATTGTTTTGTCTTTGAGCTAATCATCCTCACTAGCCTCACTTTGCAGCAAAAGTTCATTTGAATTTTGTCCGTGCTAACGAGGCTAGTGAGGATTATTAGCATAAAAACAAAAGCCTAATTTCTTGACCGCCATTTATGAATACGCATACGTATCAACCACTGAAAACTCTGAAAGTGTAGACTGCAATGAGGACAAAACTGTAACGAAATCAACATTTCTGTTTTAAAAGGCGGGGAACACGTTCTTTAGATAGAAAAGCCAACCTTAAATCGCCGACAATTAAAAGGATAATGAAAACCTTAATGAAATAGCTCAATGCTCGACCAGCATTAGGCCAAGCAAAAAAAAAAACATATGTTTCTCGTCCCCGCCCGCTTCATTTTTTAGCGCCGCCTCTCTTCTTTTATTATTTTTATGAGCAAAAACCAACAGGTGTCACTTTTACCTTGTACTTAGTTCGGTCGTTCACTAGTTTGGCTTAACTTTACACCAAACTGGTGTTAGTATCACATCACGACAAATTTGACTGTGTTTGAAAACACCTTTCCAGTGTCACGGTAACACCGATTTAGTGTCTTTTTTGTCAAAACAAGTGTTAAATAACACGAAAATCGGGTTAACAAAACCCTATGGCGGTGTCACAATACACCCAAAAGGTGTATATTGTACACCGTTCTAGTGTTTTTTAACATTAAGAAGGTGTTCTTATAACATCAAATATGTGTAAAGCCCATTGCTGCTGTGTACACACCAAAATAATGTAAACTTTCAATGTTAACCCTTTGTGTGTATCAAAATTAAACAAACTTGTGTTTAATCAATATCTGTTTCGTTTTATTTAATATTTGACCTAAGAACTCCAACGTATCCCTGGGGGAAGGTAATAATGTGTAAAGAAAGCAACCTGCATACAATAGGAAATAATAACTAACAAAAAAAACCGCCCGCCCGCTCTCTTTTTTTATTGAAATCCGGACAAGAAACAGGTGTTTTTTTTTACTTGGCCTTAAGTTTAATATCTAACTGCGTGGAGCCGGGAAAATTTAGAATTTTTCTTTCTCGAGGGTCATCATTTTAATTTTCTTCGGTTCAACGTTGGGAATAACATTTTGTAAAGGACAAAATTGCCGTTGGGAAGAAATAAAACTTTCAGGGTGACAGCCAAACGGCGGTCAAAGAAAGTTGGGAGAAAACGAAAATAAACACAAAAGCTCCCAAAACCACCAGTTTACGAATTAACACTAAACTTTTTGTGAAAACATACCACAAGTTTTATTGCAAAACTTCCGTATGATCAGTATGATATCAAGGAAAGAAACCAAAACAGCTATTTAAGTCAGTTATAACTGAAGAAAACAAAAGTCAACACAACATTTAAACATCTGTCAGGTCTTAATATGGAAGCCAAAACAAAGAATTAAGTCCATAGTCTACAACGGACATATTTATTTTTTACATGTCGACGACTAACTCAACAGTTTCATTTCTAGCGTCTTGTTCCAGTCTTTGTCTGGTAACCATTTTTGTCATGAACAGATGGATCCAGACAACTGTTGTCATAGTTGTTTACCTGCAGATGGACCATTGCATGTTAAAATGAGAAAATCATGTTTCGCTTTGGCTCTAATGGAAATTTCGAGCAAATGATTCGACAAAGGCCATTCGAAAACGCACATACTGCACATTGTCGGTAAATTGAGTCCTTTCTTTAAGTGACGAGAAATTTGTTCAACGAGCAACACCTAGAGTGAAAATTGTCATTCTCCAGTACAAATGCAACATTCTATCAAATTTAAGACACTTTTTAGTTCTGGATAAGCAAGTAAGTAGTAGTGCCTACTATTGTTACTGCACAACTGTTCTGCGCATCTCGAGATACTCGGGTTTCCCATCACTGAGTGAAGCTTACTAATACAGGGATATTGTTGAGTGGTTAAAACTATCCGAGAAAGAACGCCATACATTGATTTGAATTTTAAAGCTTTTTGCAAATATTGTTCATGAATTATTTTTGAAAAATGCGTGGTTACCCCCAATTTTCTTGTTAGATTTCGTTAACACTTGTTAAGATCTACACTTCCTGTATAATCATAAACCGAGGCAAAAATATCTTTGAATTAGTACGCACCATTCTTAATTCGTTGGAAGTGGCTTATTACAAGTTTTCAGTGAAGTCTATTTCCCTCACCTTCCTTGTCCGAACACCTGTTGCCACAGCAACGCCCGAAAGCCACAACCTTCTTATCAGGTTCTTTGTGATTAATTTAAGGAAACTAATTAACTATCCAAGTCCAAAAAAAATTATCTAAAGGAGACTGTTTTTTTTACCAGTAAATTTTAAGTTATTTTATGGGGCACATGATCTGGGTATGTTCTTAATTTATAACTTTTTCCTCGAAAAAGCCGTCTACATGAAGCTACGTGTTCCTCTGGTCCGACGTAAATGGACTTGTCATTGTAAACACATTTATGAGGAACTTAAGTAAACCGTGGGTCTTGATGAGCTAATTTGTGTTAAGTTAAAACAATTAATATGACATTTATGCGCAAAACTCACCGCACTGAGTGATTCAACTTAAGTAAATTGGAAAACGCTGAGTTAGAGTTACAATATTTGTCAATCAGGCTAAATTCGTCTAATGTGAGTTTGCATTACCTTTTAATAACTCCAAGTTATTGAATTTTGAGATCACCTGTCGACGGAAACCGACACGAGAAAACGAAACTGTACAGGTCTCCTCATTGCAAGTCCCATCTATTACTGTTAGCCCCACTGGAAAGCTATGGCGAAAAATTATTCGAAAGAAAATTCAACTTGCCCTGATCAAACCCCAGTTCCATCCTTGGCGATAAATTGTTGGGAAGGAAATTCAATAGGCCCTGATCAAAACCCAATCGATGTAACACACGTCGTCGTCCAAGTCGTCGTGATCATCATTTGCCCCTGTGGAAACTCTCTCCTGATCAGAGCGTTCTGCAAATTCTCCAACCTGCGAACCGCTTCGAACGTGATAGTGATGAGCTTGTGCGTTGCCGATATTTTAATTCCTGTCTCACTCATTCTCCACATGATGAAGCATGCCCTTAAAAAACATGGACCTGACGACAAAATCGAACTTTTTTGCAAGGCAAGCACCTCGTGTAGCTTCTTTTTGACCTCGGTCATCATTTTTCATCTGGTGTTGATCAGCGTGGATCGTTTCGTGGCAATCAAGTTCTCTCTGCGGTACCACTCTATTTTGACCCATCGCCGAGCGCTGATTGCTTCTATTGCGATGTGGTTGTGGGCTGCCCTGATAACTTTGGTCTTTCCGCTAGCCCTGAAAGCAAGTCATAACGATGCCACCTTCGAAACATTAAAGAATGCTTTCCATCCATGCCAAAGAGTCTCCATCATGATCAAGAGGCCCAATCGAAGCCAAGCGTACGCGATCTTCATGATAACACAACTAGTAATCCCTTTGGTGATCATTCTATGCTCGTACAGCTACATCTTTATAGTGTCCTACAAACACCGAAACCACATCGCAGCACAGAACGACGCGTCAAGAATTTTAATCCTAAAGCAGGAACTAAAAGGGGCTCGTGTCCTCGCCATTACTGTTTCACTTTGCCTTCTGAGTATCTTGCCATCATTAATATTTATGTGCCTCCGTACCTTCGCCAAACTTTGTGACAATTGCTATGACCCCAAAATACCAGGAATTAAAAAGATCGCTTACAACGTAGCGATGAGTATGAACGCCATCTGCAATCCACTTATCTACGGCTTGGGAAACCAGCAAGTTAGGCGAGCTCTACGACGAATGTTCAAGGGCGCTTAATAACCCACCCAGTACATTCGACTGTAAGCTTATGAGAGCACCATCCAGAAGTCTCAAAATACCAGTCTTTTTGTAACAAAGTCTGTAAGTTGGCGTGAAAGCAAAGATCCTCTTTCTGGCAAAGTCAATTTAACTTCAAGCTTTTGCAGTCATGTATCTTTAGAAACAAGCAATTTAAGCAATGAAAAATGAGAACAAAACTCTGAGGAAACCTAGATCAGCAAAAAAGGCAATTAACTAGTTGGTATTCACTTAAAGCGGAAGAGAAACAAACTAGTGCGATTTAAATCAAGAGCATATTTCTCGCAGATAATTCTAAAGTCCAAACTAATGGGGCACACTGCCTCCGCTTATATGAGGGAGTTTAAGCAACAACAACAGCAAAGGCAACGAGAACGTCACAAATTTGGAAATTTTAGTGGGAAAAAAGCAATAGCTTTGCACGCCCTACACGAGCGTTTTTTAGCTTTGTGCATTTCTTTGCCGTCGTCTGCAAAACAACAACGTAAAATAGCCAAATTTGAGGTTTTATGGAGAACGTCAGCATTGGAAGATAAATTTTCATGTTCTCCCCGAAATTAAGGGCCGTTCCGACCAGTGTCATTTTTGCGGAACTACCACACCCTTGCCACATTAAAACGGTTGAAATAATCACGAAGTGATTACAATGAGTTGAATTTATATTTTGACATGACGTTCTAGTTGCTGTGGCAGTTGTCGTTACTTAAGCTTCCTAATTAATTTATATTACAACATATGAGACGAAGGAGACCTGTAAACTAGCCTAGCCTTTTTGCTTTTGAAAAATGTATCAAATAGGAATCAGTGTTACGATTTTTTTATCCTAAGCTTTACCTTCTGAAACTTTATTAATACATAGAGCCAACTGCTATCCGCCTTGAAGTTTTCAGACGGATGTCACACAGAGAAACCGAGAATTTAAATCGTCGTCACAGAAGTCATCTCTGTGACCCTGTCAACAATGACTTGAAGTTGAAATAATCATATACTAAGTTCTTGTTTTCGTACTGCGTTATTACAGAGTATGAAAAAAAAGCGCTAATTAGAAATGGTTAATCCTAAAATGAACTATTGTTTAAAAGTGCAATAAAACAAAGTGCGGATTTTAGGTCCTAGCAAAACTATCCTGGGTGCCACAGGTATTTTTTTCGTAAGGTCCAAGAAGACTTTACGGCAAAAATATTTCGATCCTTAGATACCCAATATTCCGACTTTGAGCACGAGGCTTTTATGGTTGCTTTGTTGAATCGTATTTTTCTTTCCATCCAATTATTACAAGGTAATACTCAGAAGATAAAATGGAGGAGCAATAATTCAGTCGGTCTTCATTCACGTCACATACTTAACTTGCAGGTGCCACAATATTATACCCAAGTTCGAAGTCCATATTTGTGTGGACATATCATATGATAACTCCCTTGCGGGTTTTTATTTAAACGCAACTAAATGTCTTCCACCAACGTTTGAAAACATCAGTTGTTGTTGTTGTTGTCAGTTGTTGTTTTTGTTGTTGTGCTGGGTTATAGTGTGTTCGTTTTAGAAAGAGTTTTTGGTTTTTTTGATGAAGCACGATTATACTTGTATTTGTCTTGCGTGCGAATAATCAACAGCAAACAGGGACGTCAACCGAGATCTTCGACGTCGACGAAACATCGTCTCAAAATATAACTTTGCAATATCGTAATTCTTTCCCGATTATTCCATCTCGTTCACGTCGTTAAGTGTGGCCGAAGTATGGCTGAAAATAAATTGGTAGGAGTGGTTTGTGAGTAAAAATCATGATACAGAATGAAAGGTTTGAATTAATTTTGTTGTTCACGTTGTAGTCAAAACTTCAAATTCAGGTGATATCAAATCGTTGTTATGCAGAGTAGGCAAAAATATGGGCGCAAAATGCGCGCCGCGCGTGCATCAGGATTATTTTTCCTCTTTTAACCAATGATCCTATTGTTTTGTGGCGTTTTAGTTGCCAGACAACGCCCTCGTAGATCTTCAAGTCCCTAAAACGTCAGTGTTTCGACGCAATGACTGATCAGCCGCACCTTAAAAGGTGATTAGACTTTCAGGCCTGTCAATCGTATGACCCGAGGCAATCAATTAAGTAACTATTCAAAACCCACACAGGGAATTAAATTATGCAGCTTTCCTTGCAGAGCAAAATTAGCCAACTTCCTGTTTATTAAATTGGCTCCAGTTGTTGAAAGTGGAAAAGCCACTATCTATTTAGATTTAGAGGGGTGCATTTGAAGTTTGTTTTCTATAAGCCAGTTGCGGACACGAGCGAGATCAGAATTTAGTTTGACGAAAAGTTCGTTGGCATCGTAAGAGGATGAGAAGATTTGGGTATCATCCGCATACATGCATGGAGTGGTTGATCTTAAACACTCAGGCAGGTCATTAATATATAATAAGAACAGCAATGGACCCAAGATTGAGCCAGTATACCCGAAAAAAATTCGCCAAAATACCCAAAAATACCAAAAATTCATCCAAATATACCCAAAATTAATGGAAGCATTGTATACTGTATACCTGAAATTCAAAGAAAGTGATATACCGAATATCCGTGTTTAAGCTGCAATATACCGTATACCCGATTTAAAAAGCCCCTGTATACGGCCGTATACCCCAAAACCCTGGCCGACCCTGATAAATGGCGGCCAAGAAATTATTCTTTTGTCTTTGAGCTATAATCATCCTCACTCGCCTCACTTTGGAGCGAAAGTTCTTTTGAATTTTGTCCGTGCTAACCAGGCTAGTCAGGGATGATTAGCATAAAAACAAAAGACTAATTTCTTGACCGCCATTTATGAATACGCTCTATACGCGACGCGTATCTATGACTGAAAACCAACTCTGAAAAGTGTAGACTGCAATGAGCGGGAAACACGTTCTTTAGAATAGAAAAGCCAGCCTTAAATTGCGGGCAATTAAAAGGATAATTAAAACCTTAATAGCTTTCTCCAGGGTCATCATTTTAATTTTCTTCGGTTCAACGTTGGGAACAACATTTTGTAAACGACAAAATTGCCGTTGGGAAGAGTGACAGCCAAACGGCGGTCAAGGAAGGGTGAAATAAAACGAAAATAGACACAATTAAGCAAAAAACTCCCAAATCACCCAGTTTACGAATTAACACTAAACTTTTTGTAAAAACATACGGCCACACGTTTTATTGCAAAACTTCCGTATGATATCAAGAAAAGAAACAAACACACCTATTTAAGTCAGTTAACTGAAGAAAAAAAGTCAACACAACAAATTTAAACATCTGTCAGGTCTTAACACGAAAGCCAAAACAAAGAATTGAGTCCATAGTCTACAACGGACATATTTATTTTTTGCTTGTCAACGATTAACTCAACAGTTTCATTTCTAGCGTCTGTTGTCATAGTTGTTTTCCTGCAGATAGACCATTGCATGTTAAAATGAGAAAATCATGTTCCGCTTTGGTTCTAATGGAAATTTCAAGCAAATGACACTATAAAGGCCATTCGAAAACGCACGTACTGCACGTTGTCGGTAAATTCAATCCTTTCTTTAAGGGACGAGAAATTTCTTAAACGAGCAACACCTGGAGTGCAAATTCTCATTCTTCAATACAAATTTAACATTCTATCAAATTTTAAGACACTTTTTAGTTCTAGATAAGCAAGTAAGTAGTAGTGCCTACTATTGTTATTGCGCAATTGTTCTGCGCATCTCGAGATACTCGGGTTTCCCATCGGTGAAGCTTACTACTAATTTTAGAAAAACCTTGGATGTATGTCTCGAAAAAAAAATATAAAACCGTTGTTATGAGATTCCGCAGTCATGCGCTAAAACTGCTAACAGGTGCGTTGGCAATTTTAACTTACTAACTTTTTGCATTCGGTAAATATAATTTATTTCATTGCCTTAGTATGTGCGCTTTGAAGAGACAACTTCAGTAAACCATCGCTAAGTTAACTGCCGCACCTGACTGACTCTTCTCGTCAATTTTGCGTATGATTACCAATCTTGTTCTTTATCAGTAAATTAAGTAACAGATGAAACGGGCGAGTGGAAAATTTTCTTTTTTCGGACAACTTAATTAGCAACATTTCAGTTAGTATGTTTTCTAGTTATTGGCTTGCAATAGTTTCTCAGTACACGTCAGGATCTATAAGGAAATGTCAAATACGGCGTGCAAATAATCTATGTTCAGACCACCTAAATCATTAAAGTAAACAAGAAAGACAAAAAAACAGATGCTAAAGGTCTCCTTCTTCAAATCCCAAACGGCGTCCTCTTTAACCAGTAACCGCACACTCTCAACAGAAACGTGAATCGGAGTTGCACCCCACCAGATCTAGATTGGGGAGACCAACAGATCGCATTCACAAGCATCGCATCCGCCGTCATTATCGCAAGTGCCTGTGGGAACTCCCTGGTTCTCAGAGCTTTTTGCAAATTTTCCAACCTGCGAACTGCGTCTAACATGATTGTGATGAGCTTGTGCGTTGCTGATAGTTTGATACCTATCTCCTTTATTCTCCAAATTATCTCCACAGAGATAAAACATAGATCCAACAACAGCAGTATTCATTCTCGCAAGTTATGCAAACCAAACGCGTTTTTCAGCTTATTTTTCACCACGATATCATTCTTCATCTGGCGTTGATCAGCGTGGATCGTTTCATCGCCGTCAGGTTCTCTTTGCGTTACCAAGTTATACTGACCAATCGCCGAACGCTGATCGCTTCCATTGCAATGTGGCTGTGGGCTGCCCTTGTAACTTTGGTCTTTCCGCAAGCAAACGACAACGGAGCCTTTCGAGAGCTTGTTCACGCTTTTCATCCATGCCTAAAATGCAGCTTTACGTTGGGGGGGGAATAAGGGAAAACCGTCGGAGACGACTGAAGCGTATCGGGTTTTCTTTTTGCTTACAATTTTGGGTATCCCGTTGGTGACCATTTTATGCTCGTACATCTACATCTTCAGAGTGTCCCGTAACCATCGAAAACGGATCCGAACACAGGACAACAACCCAAGAAAATCCACTATAATACAAGAGCTGAAAGGGGCTGGCATCCTGGCCATTGTTGCCGCACTTTGTCTTCTGAGTTTCCTCCCACTATTCTTATTTATCAGCCTCCGTATTGCCCGTGCGCTCCCAGATGATCCTCAGAAAAAGGGAGATTACTGTAGCTATAGCAAGCCCATGAAGCAAATTAAGATGTACGCATACATCTTCGCGTTGGGTTTGAACGCCATTTGCAATCCTCTTGTCTACGGCTTGGGAAACCAGCAGCTCAGAAGCGCTATTCGAAGACTGCTTAAACGCACTTCAGTAATCAGCCCTGCATGACTGCCGGTGAAGTATCTCGCTTTAACATTTCAGGAGGACTAACTGATAAATGACTGTGAAGACATGAAATTCAATTTGTTTTATGCAGAACTAGCCTAAGGAACATGATTAAGCCATGAAAGCTATAACTTAGAAACTGTCAAGTTTTAAGTATTACCGTCTTTTGGTATCTTCTAATTTCGACTGTTTCATTAGCCTTGTAGAGTGTAAATGGCTGAATCCACACAGTGACTAAGAACTTAGCGATTTTAGCGAACCGCTTGTGAGCAAGGGTGCTTTTTTCCTTAGCCGCTCACAAAGACTTGTGTAGTATGCGTGTATTCTTTTTGTAAATAAAGTAGTTTTTTTTTTCTTATGCGGCGAACATAGAAAAAACAACGATCAATCAATGTTCAAAACAGTAAACCCTAACCCTTTTTAAGGTGGCGAGATAAAAAACTGTAAACAGGTGAACATGATAGACTATGTACTTATTGACTGAGTGAGAGGGCCGGACGGGAAAATATTTGGCCCTCGGTCATGGCGTACGGACCAAAACACGCGCTTTCATTGGTCCCCACTAAATCTCCAGGGAACCTTACACGTAGCCTTACATTACACTTTTCACAGCACGATCGAGAATTTTTCTGCCTACTGCACTACTTCCCGCAGCATTAAGCTGGCCGCCTCGCAAGCCTCGCGCGCTGCTGGATGAGCTGGATGAAGACAGTCCCGAATGTTTTAAATCTATGTGTGATGACTTGTTACAAAGCGACACAGTTGAGGGGTACAATGTGACGCAAGCAAATTAGATAGTTTCATTGATGAATGTCATGGTAGGGAGTTCTAAAAGTCATGGATCTCCCAGTGACACAACAGGCGCGGTCTTAATTTCGGTACCTTTGCCCCCAAAAATGCTCCCCAAATGAACCAGGCGGAAGTTGTACATGCCAGCTGGACACACAGAGATCCCCCAAATATGTCATTACTTGATGTGTGCATGGCTGATGTGAGGGACACAGTTGTTTTTGAAGCGGAGTTAGAGGGAATAATAGATAGAAAATGCAGTCACAACCATTCACCGAACAGTCTACATCATCACATAAACCACATTGTACATTCCAAGCCTCTTTTGCATCTGGTTCTCAGTCTTCCGCGGTTCCACCTAGCTTGTATAATACGCACCACAATGTGTTACCACCATCCTTTAACCAGATTCCGTACCCATCTGCATCACGGCCTACTATGTCAGAAAATCCTTACCCACATATACAGCAGCAGATGTCGGTGGTATTCGGCTCGCAACCTTCTCCGGAATCCCGTACATTTGACAGTAGGTCACAGCATCGACAAACATGATCAAACACCTTTGTTAACTCTTGCGCTGTTTCCACCACAGCAGCACCATGTCCTGGGGCATCAAGTCGGTGGCATCCATGGATGTTTTCATATGTTTACGAGGTTATACTCTTGCCAAACATGGTTAAAAAATGTTACGGCTGTGGCAGCAAATTTGTGGGCAAATACAGAAACTCGCGATTTAATTTGGCCATTAAACATATGGACAGGCGAATTGCCGGAAAAGATTCGTTGGGCCTATTTAGATATAGCGTTGACTTCAACAACACTTTCTTTTTTTGAAGAAAGCGTTTGTATCCTAAATAACTAAGTTTTAGAATCGTATATTTTTGTTTTCAAATTTCGCGGGCGCTGCCATCTTGAATAATTGTGACGTATTACGGTTGCCTTATTGTTATTAGAAAAAAGCTCTTTGTGTCACAACAAACAGGGAAACGGTAACACGTCACAATTATTCAAGATGGCGGCACCCACGAAATTTGAAAGTGAAAATAAGTGATTTTGAAATTCAGTTTTCCTGATATAAACACCTTTTTTGAAACAAATTTTGAACAAATCTGTTTGGAGACATTATATCCTTCGGTTTAAACTTATTCTGTAGTGAGAGTGGAGATTTCCTTTAAAGCCCTACTGAATTTATTTAGATTAATGCATGCCGGGCTCCAAGGATCCAAGGGGAGTACATGATCACTGGCGGACTTTCAACCCACGCGGCTTCGGTTGATCTGTATTAATATAATGAGCCTCAAAAGTGTTTACCAAATCAGTTCAGAACGGCCCGAAGAGTATAACTTGTGTAACTGATGTTCGTTCACTTGCCAGTCATCCTCTAAGCAAAATATTGAGCGGGGAATCTTGGGACCAAAGCTATAAACAAAAAAAAAACTTAAAAAACTACCTTCGACATTTTACCCTATATGATCTACCCTCGACATTAAAAAAAAAAACAAAACAACTCCGAATAAACGAAACTTATAGCAAGCGAAACAGGCAAGCTAAAAAGCAAGCGAAATGAGCAAGCGAAACAGAAAAGTGAAATTACGCGCCGAGGTTCCCAGGACACAGAAAGAAAAGACAAACACAGAAAGGTGGGAAATCTCAAAAAGCAAAGAAACATCTATGAAAAAAAAAACTACCCTCGACAAAAACCTACAGTCCATTTTGGGATAAGATTGTTTCCAAACCTTTTTAATCTTTTACGAAATCTGGAACGGATCGTGAAACATGCATATTTAGTTGCATTTTATCGATGAAAAAGAGCCAGGTGAAAACAGTCGCCAACCTGTGTTTTCGGCTCCTTAAACTTTTTACGAGGTTCTTAAAAGCCTATCCAGAAGCAGAGGATAACCATTTTGCTAGGAAATAATAAATTGACCTCTTTAGCTTGTACGTTTTGGGTGCTTACATTTATCCAAAAATCCGTAAATTCCGGTTTGAGCTCAAATGGAAAGGCAAATTTTCCAGAAAACCTTTTCGAAAATTGTGAACAACCTCCAGCGGGAGTCCACTTTTTTCGTTCGGAACGGAATTCGGGAAGTTCCTTAACCATTTGCGAGAATCGTTCCGTTTCCAAACCCTATAATCTGATTGGTTTCGGGAGCGGGCGGAATTTCTCATCCGTCCCGCTCACGGCGGGCGGCATCCTAGCCTTGGTTGGGTGAAATAGAGCTTGTCGCTTTCATAAGTATTTCGCAATTATTCCGGACATCTTGGTCACGATGTATGGACGAAGTATCCATGATAACTGGGTTGGTAGGAACGGTTTTGAATTAAAGATCGAGAATGAACGATTCATGCTCACGATCTCGTCAAAACTTTCAATTTGATTTTCTGACGAAGTTGTTTCAGTTCAGAATACGGCAAAGAAATGCACAACAAAAACTTCCCTATTCCCCGCCCCTCTCCTAGCCTTGGTTTCGTGAGCTTGTGTGATGACCTTAAACTTCCATTTTTTTTGACACCGAATCTGTTTACATACAGAAGTTACGTTTATCAAATAAAAATATCGGTATTTCTCTTTGAAACGTTTAGTTTGTAAGTCGCTTTAATACTGCATTAGTCTTGTTCCGGGACTCCCTCTTACCCCGCCCTAAAAATGGGCCTGGATCCCTGGCGGGAAAAGAGAGTCCTGTATTACTTGCAGGCGCATGATCGGAATAAGCCAATCATAGTGCATTAGATGCCAGGGTGGATATGTAAATAAAGGAAACATGGAAACTCCGATAAAAAAAAATCATATGCATATACATTACTGTGTGATTTGGTGTGTCAGGAAAATAACATAATCGTGACCAAACAAGGAGAAAAATCCCTATCGCAGTTATGTTGGAAAATTATTGCCGAATAAATGTAACGACTGAGAGAAGATCGCAATACGTTTGTGCAAACGCTGAACTAGTAAATACAGCATAGGATTTCACTAAGCAAAAAAACGCTCGAAGCCAGAATGTCATATAATCTACAGTAATTTATCTCTAACAATGGGTTTCAGAAGGAAAAATGTTTTAAGAAGCATATTTCAAGGATTTAGTGGAAGGAAAATCATCGTCATTCTTATTAATTAATATTCACGAACAAATTTTAACCAGAAAATAATAATAATCGGTGTTTGACTGTGCACATATTTGTACAAATTAGGAAAATTTGCGTTACCAAATGCACAAACTGATATGTAAAGAAACAAGTAGTCCAGATTGTGTTTTATTTTCGTTTACTTTTTTATCTAACTTTATCAGGAATAAGACAATCACAATTTTAATAACTACTGTGCAACTCAAACATATCATTGTTCACTGGATTAGTGTAATTATCATATAACTAGAGCGAGAGAAGTAATGAACAGTAAAGTTAACAAGATCTATGGTTCCAGCCGGAGATTTATTAGTCATTGTTGAGCGATTCACATCCACGACCTACAGTACATTTGTAAGTTTCATACTTGGCAATGCACTGTAACACAAAGTGAGCCTCGTCAACAGCATACGATATATTTTTTTGCAATTTCAGCAGCTGCTCTCGCACGGATTCTTCATGAAGACTCTCGGCAGAGCAATTAAACTTCTGCGCCCGCTCAATCTCGTTCCCAGAGTCTTCGTTCCCCTTGACCAGCGGGTCGGGTTACGAGAGACTCTTGGATCATGAACACCATTGCGCAGGCGTTGGCGTAACGCCAAAATGGCGAAGAGAGTGGAGGATTTGTTTCACGATGGCATGCAATTTTCTCTTGCAAAATTAGGATATCCCAACCTAGAACTGAAAAAGAAACAATATGACGTGTTGGAGCGATATGTCTGGACAAAAATCTGCGCTGAATATGTTACCAACGGGCTGTGTTGTCAAGTGTTGCCTCGGATTTTCGATTAGAATTTGTGAAACGTGAAAGTGTAAAGCAGATTGTGTCGCTGCTGAATGCACTGATCCGGGATTAGTTTCAAATGTTAAAAGACTGTCTTTGTTTTGTATCGTGGAAGATGAAGGAGAGCGAAACACCAGACTCTAAAACGAGATTCAATCCAAAAGAATAAATCATTCTTTTAATCATAAGACTATGTCTTCTTTAAAGGATCTTTTCAATTCTTCGTCACCATGGAAGGTTTAGGGTTCTTTTCAAAAGAAGATGAGTTCTTTGGGTAAGAGTTTCCTTGCTGTTCTAAAGAAGTAGAGGTCTTGAGGGAAGTATCATTTTGCTGCTTTTCATTATTTTGTATAAACAGAAAATGACTGTTCTCCACCAAATAATGAGAATTCTTGAATAGAGATGAGTACTTCTAGTTGGATAAATTATAAACATGTTGATTTTTAGAATATTATTCTTCCATGAACATATAATGTGCTTTCCAAATTTAGGAAATATATATACAGTGTACATACATACACAAGGCAATACATACAAGCCATAATCACAAAAACAGCAATCACTTCTATCCCAACAAAAAAATTGAGCCGATCCGGAACTAATTCAAAGCACGCACACAAAAAACCAGCATTAAACAGGGCTGTCATTACATTTTCACCTGCAATATATGAAAAACTGATTCTAGTTTTCATTTCCTTCACAATGTGAGCTCAGGTTTAACAGCTGGTACAGGTGAATGTCCTTTATGGCAGTCCTGTGAAAACTTTCCAGTGTGACAATTTAATTGACCACAGTAGTAATAGTACAAATTACTACATACCGGTAACATAACATGTTTTGACATGGTATGAGTTAATTGCGTGACCCTTGCCTGACATGGTCATGTTCTGTACTATTTCTTGCCTGTTGTGCGACAAATTAAGAAATGGGACTCAGGTATGTTTACGTGTCAGGGTTTCCATTAAGTTTGAAAGTAGAAGGGACCTTGTGACAGAGTGAGCGGGCACCCCTATATATAGTCTGGATTTTGATCTTGAGACCTCCGTTGAGCAATGGCGGGTACTGTACTCAGTGCAAGATGGGTGCTAGTACCCAGGTCCCAGCTTCTAATAAAACCTTTGCATGTAGGTAAGTTCAAGCTCCCGTGGTGGTGCAACTGTTAATACATGTAATAAGAGGCCATTAACTTTAAGCTTAAAGGGTAGAGACACATTTTCTATACAGGGCATTTTGTTTTGATGACTGCTAAATACATACCCTCAAGAAACTCGGTGCAGACATGTTGGCTTTCTTGGATACTCTAGGTTAACCATGTAATGTACCCCAAACAGAGCAGAAAGACTCTGTTTGTATGAACTTACTTCCAGAAGAACCTCATTGTCAACAAGAATGAAAAGCTGTTGTTCAGAATCGTCGGTCTGTGGGCAAAGCATATGAACATCCCCACTTAATACTGTTTAATTCACATAATCGTTTAAGTAACATCGTCAAATTCCTTTGGGAGAGCAGAGCGATGCACACCGAAAGGTCAATGAAATTATGTATCAAGCAAAATAAAAACTGCAAAAGCCAAAAGTTCCTCATGAGGTTAAGACTAGTCATCCTTAATGCACTTTATATTCCATTTTTCCAGATGATCGGAGTTCAGTACCTATTTTGAACCATAAAATTTGGTAGATTGGATGTAACAATATTATATATACATTGTATATTATCCTGAGAATGTTCAGTTCCCATCTCACCCCCCAAATAACGTCATCCTTTCCTCATTGCCAAAGGCTTTCTGTAGGGTGGCCAGTACCATACAAAGTTTGAAATGGTACTATTCTCTTCATCTCTCTGACTAGCAATGCAAAAAAGCCTAAGACTGTTGATTTAACACTCCAAACAGGCCTGGATACTTGTCTACAACCTTGAACCTAAACATTTCTTTTGTTGGCATAAAAAATAAATTACATTAATTAGAAACTGTTGACAACTGTACATACCAACATGAAAAAGTCTATCTGACTTCAAAATAGACAGTATAATTTACAGACAAACTTAACCGTCATCTGACAAAATTTAATTTGAGGGGATGTGTGGAATACGTTCTCAAGTGACTAGAAATACTGCACAGTCTGCAACGTTACCGTTTCCTTTTGTTTCACAAAATAGTTATAATATTTTGGAAATATAGGCTGCTGTAAAGTTGCTCCCAAACACACTGTAAAAGCATTAAGTCTGTGTCTAGATAATGAAACTAAATGAGCCAGGTAGTTCATTGATGCCAGCACTTAGCTCTGTTTTCTGTAGAGTAATAAGGGGTATCACTGATCCCTTTTAACCCATTGACCCCTGGGAGTGAGACTTGACAGATTTACCTCTGGCTACTGCCAGGGAGATTCTAGTCGTCAAGTGGGGTCATCCTAGGGCGTTTGAGGTGTCAATGGGTTAAGCAGTCAAAAACTTTGTCCCTTCCATTAAATGGGATGCGCAAAGTCTTATCAAACATTTGTCGGTATTAAGTTGTATGCGGGTACATATAGAGAGGCAACATGGATTAAAGTTAGAGAAAACTGAGAGATGATCAAGACCAACCTCGTTCCCAGGGTCTCTTTTCTCTGCCTCCTTTGTCCTCAACGACAAAGGAGGCAGAGAAGAGAGGTTGGATAAAGACCTGGCCTCAGTTGTTCAAAAAGTGGATAGCGCTACCCACCAGGCCCCAGTTGTTAAAATGATGGATAGCGCTATCAGCCGGATAAATCACTATTCAGTGGATAAGTAATAGCAGAACCAACAGCACTTTCCACTGTATAGTGATTTGTCCGGTAGATAGCGTTATCCACCTTTAGAACAACTGGAGCCAGATAAATCACTATCCAGCAGATAAACACTACCAAAGCTAATTGAGTTATCAACAAAACAAAGTTCAAAGTTCAAGTTTATTTATTATTATTATTATTATTATTATTATTATTATTATTATTATTATTATTATTATTATTATTGCTTTGATGATCCATACGATGTTTTTGAAATTCATATTTAATCAATACATGTTTCGGATGAAACATCATCCATCGTCAGTTGACAAATGAGAAATAAACTAAAGTTGAGCAATAAATAGTGTAACAAAGTGAGATATAACATGAATAATTAAGGATGAAGGCGAGAACAGAATAAAAACACCCAACCACGAAACAAAACAGAAAAAACCAAACTGTTTAGGCTAAGAAAAGAAACTAATTAGTATGAAAGGGATAAATTAAGATGTTTGACTTGGGAATTTAGAGATGGCTGCTCCCAAAGGATATGCATGGCTTCTTTGATTTTCAATTGGAAACGTGTGGAAGCAGAGTCGAGGATTTTAAAACAGTCTTCTGAACACCGGGAGCGACAATTTTCAGAACCTCTCAAGTGCTTAAATATGTGGGAATGTTTGTCGGAGGCGAGATGTTCACGGATGCGAGTGGCGAAATGTCTATTGGTTTCACCAATATAACAGGCATTACAGCCTGCACATGAAAACTTGTAAATGATTCGCGATCGTAAACCCGCAGGGATAGGATCCTTCGCCCCAAACCAACTCCTAATTTTAAACGGGGTGAACACCAACTTAATTTCCAGGTCGCTGCAAAATTTGTTGACTAATTTCTTAATTCTGCGTTTTGTTATGATGGAAAAGGGACCGATGTACGGTAATTTAAAATACAGACAATTGTCCTTCCGGGCAACACTCTGAGAGGAATCGGAGGTAAAGTAATTGTTGAGAAATTCTCTAACAACATTCTCGATAACGCTAGAAGGAAACAAATTCTTCCTTAATGTTTTGGTAAGGTTGCTCATGTCCAAGTGAAAACCAGTCCAAGTATTATTAATTTTAAATTCTCGGTCAACCAGAGTGCGTACTAGTCCTAATTTGTAACTGAAAGGTACAAAGCTGTAATAATTGGTGAGAAGACCGGTGTAGGTCTTCTTGTGGAAAACCGAGGTAATAATGCCCTGATTACTATGGTTATCTAAAAGCACATCTAAGAAGGGAAGCTTGTGGTTTTCTTCCTTCTCCATAGTAAAAGTTGGTGTTAAGTTGGTGTTAAGTTGGTGTTCACCCCGTTTAAAATTAGGAGTTGGTTTGGGGCGAAGGATCCTATCCCTGCGGGTTTACGATCGCGAATCATTTACAAGTTTTCATGTGCAGGCTGTAATGCCTGTTATATTGGTGAAACCAATAGACATTTCGCCACTCGCATCCGTGAACATCTCGCCTCCGACAAACATTCCCACATATTTAAGCACTTGAGAGGTTCTGAAAATTGTCGCTCCCGGTGTTCAGAAGACTGTTTTAAAATCCTCGACTCTGCTTCCACACGTTTCCAATTGAAAATCAAAGAAGCCATGCATATCCTTTGGGAGCAGCCATCTCTAAATTCCCAAGTCAAACATCTTAATTTATCCCTTTCATACTAATTAGTTTCTTTTCTTAGCCTAAACAGTTTGGTTTTTTCTGTTTTGTTTCGTGGTTGGGTGTTTTTATTCTGTTCTCGCCTTCATCCTTAATTATTCATGTTATATCTCACTTTGTTACACTATTTATTGCTCAACTTTAGTTTATTTCTCATTTGTCAACTGACGATGGATGATGTTTCATCCGAAACATGTATTGATTAAATATGAATTTCAAAAACATCGTATGGATCATCAAAGCGATATCTTACTTCGTGCTGCTAAGAAGTTTTGGTATTATTATTATTATTATTATTATTATCATTATTATTATCCATTAGATAGTGATTTATCCGGTGGATAGCACTATCCACCCTTCAAACAACTGGGGCCAGAACTCATACAGTCAAACAACCTTTGAAGTCTCAAACACTTGACCACTGTGGCTTCAATAAGCAAATAATAATCGCCACTGTAATTAATACTGTGGGCTGAGCAATCACGGACAAAAAAACTCCTTATGTAGCAGTATGTTACGGCATATGTACTTCAGAAAGAAGTACTTAATTACTCAAGAGAATGGTGTCATTTTTGTAACTGACTTTTAAGTGCTTCAAGTAATAGGCTCTAGAGGATGGTCAAGCTTTATATTAGACCTTTTTTTTATTTCATCATAAACGTTAAGCTAAGTATTTGCATAACAAAATCAACAACTGAAGTTTCCATTTTTTGTAAGTACATGTACCTAAAATGTAAGACAAGTTCCATTGGATGTGAGTTGTACATCTCATTTCATTGATTTGATTCTCTATATCTGATCTGGCCTCTTCTTCCAGTGGAGGTTGAGAACAGTACACTGTAATGAACCCAAATGAAATGCGAGTAAAATTTTCAACCTACCGAAAGACTAGGATTGCTTTGCATGCCAGAGAGACGAGCATTCCATTATATTTTCAAGCGTTCAGCAGCACTGTCACAAGCCAAACGAGTTCTCTTTGCATCAGTAACTCTTTCTCTACCCAAAAACTCATCTGCTAAAGGTTCTCGCACCTTTCCAGGAACTCACATGTACGTAAGTAACTATACGAGAAGATCTTATGGATTCATATAATAATATACAGCAATTTGAAGACTCGGTATGACTACATTTTAAAGAGATAATTACTCAGTGAGAAACGATTCCATTCCATTAGATTTAATCAGTAGGTTCTCACTCTTTGCTTTGGCTCCAAACTAATCAACGAACCAATCCAAACATTCATTAACAATCATACGGTGCTCTGTGAAACCCCTCGCGGCACTCGCCTCGAGACCGAAATCGATTGCTCATGCTCAGACTTTCAATCAATCAAAAACTTTATCCAAACGGATTAAGACTCTGGGAACGAGATTGGCGCCAGCTTCATGCAGCCCTTCAGTTGGGATAAGAAGGACTGATTTACAATTAACATCGGACTCGGATCAAAGAAAATCACAAACATATTAAAGGAACAACAATGTAGCAAAGCGAGACTTGCCAAATCCTGTTGCAGGTTTAACAAAACATCGCTACCGGTAACGACTGCAAGAATAGCTTGCAGCTGGTCGGCCTTAGGCACAAAGTTAAAGTGACATTTCTTAAACACGCGAAATCAATTGCTTTCAGAAACTTGGCATCATAATTTCCTTTCACGTTATCCGCCATGTTTCCAGTATAAAAGCATTCCGTATAAACTATGCCCAAATAAGGAATCGTTTTCAAAATATGGTTTCCCCCCAGTTTTGGGGGAAAAAATAGCGTCAAAATTCTGATCATGCGCCTGCAAGTTATGCCACAGGCTCCCCAAGCTGAAAATACGTGGTGTATGCGACAGTTTGTGTATATAGAGAATAGTATGGGAAAATCACCGATCGTAAAAAAATTGTGTAAATAACTATCTCATTTGAAATAAAGTTTTCCTACCTCAAATGTGTGACGAACTTTTCTCTTTTGCCGAGTTTAGAGCCATTCTGACGCCGTTTAGTGAAGTTATCCGGAAGGCCGTTTAGGCCGTTACTAAAGTAATAGGAAGGCCGACCACTCCATCCATCGCTGGCCAGACCTCACTCCACAAATCGTTTTCTTCTCAACAGGAAAAGTCCCGAATCGCAATAAAAACAACAGTTCCATAAAGCCCAATAAATTTCACTCCAAATACGTGTGTTTCGGCGGCCGAAAGACTCGTGACGAACGAAAACTTTGCCTTAAAATTCACCTCTTCGGCTTTCCTCAGAGGCTTGTGACCGGGCAGTCAACAACGGAAACTCGCAAGATGGTTTCAGCCTCAACTCTGATTGGACCATTTGAATTTGACCGCGCACTGCCCGGTCACAAGTCAACAACGGTCGTGTTGCCAGCGCGCGGTCAAATTCAAATGGTCCAATCAGAGTTGAGGCTGAAACCATCTTCCACGACTTGTGGAGTGAGGTCTGGCCAGCGATGGATGGAGTAATCGGCCTTCAGGCCTTCCTATTATTTTAGTAACGGTGATAACTTCACTAAACGGCGTCAAAATGGCTCTAAACTCGGCAAAAGAGACAAGTTCGTCACACATTTGAGGTAGGAAAACTTTATTTCAAATGAGATAGTTATTTACACAATTTTTTTACGATTGGTGATTTTCCCATACAATTCTCTATATACACAAACTGTCGCATACACCACGTATTTTCAGCTTGGGGAGCCTGTGGTTATGCAAGACTCTCTCTTTTCCCGCCTGGGTTCCAGGCCCATTTTTAGGGCGGTGTAAGAGGGAGTCCCGGAACAGGACTAATAACTCCATTCGCTATTAAGCGCGGTGTAGAAGAATGAAGGGGTAGTTTATAAAGAATCTGTGGTGCTGCGTCGGTGGGGAAGTAGTATACAAAAATTTGGTTTTATCAACGGAGTTAATAATGTAAATTGGCCACCGTACAGCACTAAACGGCGCAGAAGAGTGGAAGAGCGTAGAAGAGCGGTGTTGAAGAGTTGTGTCGTGCGTTACTCATGTATGAACGTAGGTCACGCAATTAGGGTAGTAGTGCATTGCATTGTAATTGGACCCCTGTAAGGACCAAAGGTAACTCGTGGTCGAAGTGTGTCAGTTTTTGTTTTGAAGAGTGTTTTTAGGCATATAATGTGGAGTCACGGAGCCCTCCCGTGCTCGTTGTGATAATAAACGTCTGGAAAGTCTGTTTAAGTCGTGTGCCGTGGTTTTCTACGGATTGCACCGCTACACAAGTCAACAATTTAAGAAGTGATTTCAGAGAGGATGGGAGAAAGAGAGGAAAAAAATAAATAAGTGATTTACCACCGGTCGGTCCGTATAGCGAAAAACCGTAACCTCGGTCTTGAAAAAGCTGCCCTCGACCTGCGGCCTCGGGCATTATTTTCAAGACCTTGGTCACAGTTTTTCGCTATACGGACCTCCCCACTGGCAAATCACATATATTTTACGACTCCTACTCCGAGTCCGACTTCTTTCATGTTCTTTGCTAGTGAAAACCAGCCTTTAAATGTGTTACAAGTATACCTTATAGGTATTGAATATAACCAACAGAATGATGAAATAATAATAACAAACAAAAAGAGTAGTAATTTGCTTTAGGTGAAAACAGTTGTCACTGTCCACGGCAATCTCACTGCGAGCTCCTTTTCTAATACTTGTGGACATGTGAACAGCACAGTCAGCACGTTGCTGACTACAACGAGTATCATTCCCGTCGGAACGAAGGAAAGTCGACAAATAAGACTTCGAAAAGTCAAACGTCGGGAAGTGAAACCTCGGGAAGTGAAACGTCGAAAAATTGATAGTGATCGCTGCCATATCGATTTGAGTTCAACTGAGTCAGTAACAAATTGTCATATTAGTTTACATCTGAGTGAGTGACAAATCAGTGACAAATTTGCATAGAAAAGCTAGCCTTGAATTGCGGGCAATTAAAAGGATAATTAAAACCTTAATAGCTTTCTCCAGGGTCATCATTTTAATTTTCTTCGGTTCAACGTTGGGAACAACATTTTGTAAAAGACAAAATTGGGAAGAAATGAAACTTTCAGAGTGACAGCCAAACGGCGGTCAAGGAAGGTTGAAAGAAAACGAAAATAGACACAATTAAGCCAAAAAACTCCCAAATCACCCAGTTTACCAAAAACACACGGCCACACCTTTTATTGCAAAACTGCCTTCTGTTCTGTTATGTTAAATAAATTTAAAAAATAAAAAAAAATAAAAAAATCTGCCGTATATCAGGAAAAGAAACCAACACACCTATTTAAGTCAGTTAACTGAAGAAAAAAAAGTCAACACAACAAATTTAAACATCTGTCAGGTCTAAACTAAGAATTGAGTCCATCGTCTACAACGGACATATTTATTTTTTGCTTTTCAACGACTAACTCAACAGTTTCATTTCTAGCGTCTTGTGCAAGTCTTTGTCTGGTGACTATTTTTGTCATGAACAGATGGATCCAGACAACTTTTGTCATAGTTGTTTACCTGCAGATAGACCATTGCATGTTAAAATGAGAAAATCATGTCTCGCTTGGGTTCTAATGGAAATTTCAAGCAAATGACACTATAAAGGCCATTCGAAAACGCACGTACTGCACGTTGTCGGTAAATTCAGTCCTTTCTTTAAGGGACGAGAAATTTCTTAAACGAGCAACACCTGGAGTTCAAATTGTCATTCTTCAATACAAATTCAACATTCTATCAAATTTTAAGACACTTTTTAGTTCTGGATAAGCAAGTAAGTAGTGGTGCCTACAATTGTTATTGCGCAATTGTTCTGCGCATCTCGAGATACTCGGGTTTCCCATCGGTGAAGCTTACTACTAATTTTAGAAAAACCTTGGATGTATGTCTCGAAAAAAAAACATAAAACCGTTGTTATGAGATTCCGCAGTCATGCGCTAAAACTGCTAACAGGTGCGTTGGCAATTTTAACTTACTAACTTTTTGCATTCGGTAAATATAATTTATTTCATTTCTTTATAGTATGTGCGCTTTGAAGAGACGACTTCAGTAAACCATCGCTAAGTTAACTGCCGCACCTGACTGACTCTTCTCGTCAATTTTGCGTATGATTACCAATCTTATAAGATTGACTTTTGTTATTAAATTTATGAGAAAAACTAACGCGGAGAGATTTCGACGTTTCGATGACATCCTGTCATCATTATCAAGAAAATGAAGAAAAAATTTTTTGAAGAAGATTTATTGAAGAAAATTTACATAAGTAAGTAGTCAAAAAACTAAACCAAAAACAGTAGTCTATTGTTCTAAGCCAGTGAATCATCCAGTGACCTCACACAAAGGAAAACCCCAAAGTTAAGTAAAAAGTTTTTACTTGACTTTGGGGTTTTCCTTTGTGTGAGGTCACTGATAACTGGATGATTCACTGGCTTAGAACAATAAACTATTGTTTTTGGTTTAGTTTTTTGACTACTTACTTATGTAAATTTTCTTCAAAAAATTTTTTCTTCATTTTCTTGATAATGATGACAGGATGTCATCGAAACGTCGAAATCTCTCCGCGTTAGTTTTTCTCATAAATTACCAATCTTGTTCTTTATCAGTAAATGAAGTAACAGATGAAACGGGCGAGCGGAAAATTTTCTTTTTTCGGACAACTAAATTAGCAACATTTCAGTTAGTATGTTTTCTAGTTATTGGCTTGCAATAGTTTCTCAGTACACGTCAGGATCTATAAGGAAATGTCAAATACGCTGTGCAAATAATCTATGTTCAGACCACCTAAACTATTAAAGTAAACAAGAAAGACAAAAAAACAGATGCTAAAGGTCTCCTTCTTCAAATCCCAAACGGCGTTCCTCTTTAACCAGTAACCGCTACACTCTCAACAGAAACATGAAAGGGAATTGCACCACACCAGATTGGGAAGACCAACAGATCGCATTCACAAGCATCGCATTCGCCGTCATTATCGCAAGTGCCTGTGGGAACTCCCTGCTTCTCAGAGCTTTTTGCAAATTTTCCAACCTGCGAACTGCTTCTAACATGATTGTGATGAGCTTGTGCGTTGCTGATAGTTTGATACCTATCTGCTTTATTCTCCAAATTATCTCCACAGAGATAAAACATAGATCCAACAACGGCCAGATTCATTCTCGCAACTTTTGCAAAGCAAGCGCGTTGTTCAGCTTATTTTTGACCACGGTCATCATTCTTCATCTGGCGTTGATCAGCGTGGATCGTTTCATCGCCGTCAGGTTCTCTTTGCGTTACCACGCTATACTGACCAATCGCCGAACGCTGATCGCTTCCATTGCAATGTGGTTGTGGGCTGCCCTTGTAACTTTGGTCTTTCCGCAAGCTATTTGGTTAAGAAACAACGACAACCAAGCCCTTCGAAAGCTTGTTCCCGCTTTTTATCCATGCCTAAAACTCTGCATTAGGTTAGGGGGAAAAGAGCGAAAACCCACCCCGTTGCCGTCGGAGACGACGGAAGCGTATAAGATTTTCTTTTTGCTTACAATTTTGGGTATCCCGTTGGTGACCATTTTATGCTCGTACATCTACATCTTTAGAGTGTCCCATAACCATCGAAAACAGATCCGAACACGGGACAACAACCCAAGAATATCCACTATAACACAAGAGCTGAAAGGGGCTCGCATCCTGGTCATTATGGTCGCACTTTGTCTTCTGAGTTTCCTCCCACTATTCTTATTTAGCAGCCTCCTTATTGCCGATTGGCTTCCAGATGATCCTCAGAAAAAGGGGGATAACTTTAGCTATCGCAAGCTCATGAAGCAAATTAAGACGTACGCATACATCTTCGCGTTGGGTTTGAACGCCATTTGCAATCCTCTTGTCTACGGCTTGGGAAACCAGCAGCTCAGAAGCGCTATTCGAAGACTTCTTAAACGCACTTCAGTAATCAGCCCTGCATGACTGCCGATGAAGTATCTCGCTTTAACATTTCAGGAGGACTAAGTGATAAATGACTGTGAAGACATGAAATTCAGTTTGTTTTATGCAGAACTAGCCTAAGGAACATGATTAAGCCATGAAAGCTATATCTTACAAACTGTCAAGTTTTAAGTATTACCGTCTTTTGGTATCTTCTAATTTCGACTGTTTCATTAGCCTTGTAGAGTGTAAATGGCTGAATCCACACAGTGACTTAGAAGTTAGCGATTTTAGCGAACCGCTTGTGAGGGTGTTTTTTTCCTTAGCCGCTCACAAAGACTTGTGTAGTATGCGTGTATTCTTCATTGTATTGTTTTTGTAAATAAAGTAGTTTTTAATTTTTTTTCTTATGCGGCGAACATAGAAAAAACAACGATCAATCAATGTTCAAAACAGTAAACCCTAACCCTTTTTAAGGTGGCGAGATAAAAAACTGTAAACAGGTGAACATGATAGACTATGTACTTATTGACTGAGTGGGAGGGCCGGACGGGAAAATATTTGGCCCTCGGTCATGGCGTACGGACCAAAACACGCGCACGCCCATTGGTCCCCACTAAATCTCCAGGGAACCTTACACGTAGCCTTACATTACACTTTTCACAGCATGATCGAGAATTTTTCTGCCTGCTGCACTACTTCCTGCAGCATTAAGCTGGCCGCCACGCAAACCTCGCATCTTCGCTCTGCTTGCTCGTTGGCAATTATGTACCTATTAATGTTAATAAGGAGGGGGAGAAAACCGGGCAAAAGCTGGGGATACCTGGATTCTGCGATCCAGATAAGCAGTCCTTTGTTTTTAAAATGGGAAAGGAAAAACTAGAATAGTAATCAATATGGACAGGGATGGAGAGCACTATCTTCGCGACGAGTTCTGTTTTTCTGCCGGAAAACGGAACTGAAAGGTGTCGGGGATTTGTAACTTTGACTGCGAGTGTATTTCATCCTTTGCTACAGCAGAGGACACTGCCCATATAAAGTTGTTCTGGACTCTGTTTAACAAAGTCCTTCAAAAGGTCAAGGGAGTTCCACAAATTTCGACCGGTACTAGGGTGGTATTCAGAGCTAATATGGCCGCGATTTGCAATGTGTTTCGCAGTGAACTGAGCCATTTAATACATCAAGACATGCGAGTTCCATTTCAAAGACCACAGGAATCAGAAAGCTAGGGAGCTGGATGAAGACAGTCCCGAATGTTTTAAATCAATGTGTGATGACTTGTTACAAAGCGACACAGTTGAGGGGTACAATGTGACGCAAGCAAAATTAGATAGTTTCATTGATGAATGTCATGGTAGGGAGTTCTAAAAGTCATGGATCTCCCGGTGGCACAACAGGCGCGGTTTTAATTTCGGTGCCTTTGCCCCCCAAAATGCTCCCCAAATGAACCAGGCGGAAGTTGTACATGCCAGCTGGACACACAGTGATTCCCTAAATATGTCATTACTTGATGTGTGCATGGCTGATGTGAGGGACACAGTTGTTTTTGAAGCGGAGTTAGAGGGAATAATAGATAGAATAAAGAATGTGACATGTAGATCAGGCACAAGGGGCCCATCCTATGCAGACCCCCAAAGACGACGCCATGATAGAGAGGTTCAGAAAGCCAAACGGGCTGGGAAGGAAATGTTTACAAGTGCTGATGGCCACCTCATTGACCCGAAGTCATCCGAAAGACTGCTACAACCACTACGAAAAAGAAATCCTCTGAAATGCAGTCACAACCATTCACCGAACAGTCTTGATCATCACATAAACCACATTGTACATTCCAAGCCTCTTTTGCATCTGGTTCTCAGTCTTCCGCGGTCCCACCTTAGCTAGTATAATACGCACCACAATGTGTTACCACCATTTTTTAACCAGATTCCGTACCCATCTGCATCACGGCCTACTATGTCAGAAAATCCTTACGCACATATACAGCAGCAGACGTCGGTGGTATTCGGCTCGCAATCTTCTGCAGTAGGTCACAGCATCAACAAACATGACCAAACACCTTTGTTAACTCTTTCGCTGTCGTTTCCACCACAGCAGCACCATGTCTCCTGAGGCAGCAAGTCGGTGGCATCCATGGATGTCTCCATATGGTTTCGAGGTTATACATATGCCAAACATGGTTAAAAAATGTTACGGCTGTGGCAGCAAATTTGTGGGCAAATACAGAAACTCGCGATTTAATTTGGTCATTAAAGATATGGACAGGCGAATTGCCGGAAAAGATTCGTTGGGCCAATTGAGATATAGCGTTGACTTCAACAACACTTTTTTTTTTTGAAGAAAGCGTTTGTATCCTAAATAAATAAGTTTTAGAATCGTATTTTTTTTTTTTTTTAAATTTCGCGGGCGCCGCCATCTTGAATAATTGTGACATATTACGGTTGCCTTATTGTTATTAGAAACGAGATGCTTCCGTGAAGCATACACTGGGTTGCCTGTGGTACGTTTTACAGAAAATCAGAAGGCACTGAATTGTGCGGTATTGAACTACAGCATTCCAGTCTCTGAAGAATAACAAATAAAAGAGAAGCGAGAAACATTGGCTTCTGGGCTGACATGTTGATAATTTTCAAGTTCCCTCACAACTTCTTTTCACAACAAGTTTAAGCGTGCCTTCTGAGCATCTGACAGCTTTGTAATACCAAAGTTCACTGAAGTTAAGCCCTGCCCGGCTGGGTTAGTTCCTGGATGGGAGACCAAAACGATATACCCCTCATAAAACAGAAGCATCGGACCGAAAATACTATTAACGCTAACAAATGCGAACTCAGCAAGGTATAGATTTTGTTAGCTTGATTTATGCAAAACAAGAACATCATTCTAAAAGCTTATTCTACGCAAAAAGTAGGTTCTGGAGGTAATTTTGAGAGTGGAAATCAAGGTTACGCGGCAGACGGCAAATACAAACTCACGATTTAATTCAGTTAACACACCAGAAAGACGCTAACCTCATTTTGACAAGAAAATGCTTTACTATTGCCATAAAAACTATCCAGTTAAGCTCGCATATCATAAAACATGATGAATTCATAAAGGCCACCTTTTCCAGCGAACAATTTTTTGAAAAAAACAACGTAACATATTTGCTATTAGAGGCAAAAACCCCTTCTATTTCATTGCGTGCGTGAAGAAACTCAATCGTGTCAAATATGCGCAATATTGCAACAAACTAAATTTCAGGATCAAACCGTTTCCATGAAGAACCTCTTCCTTGAATAATGAAGCACAACATAGACGACAAGCTTTCTTTCAAACAATTCTTGGCTGTCACATTTCCAATTATGTTTTTACTGAAGACTGTGCAGATCCACGTACGGTGTTCGATTCGTTCTCTGTCATTGTTGAACCCATAAGTTACCAGAGATTTTCCATTTGGTTTCAGTGTTCTACACGGAAAAAACGACGAAATGAAACGCAGATTCCGACTGGGTTTGCCATACTGGCAACCCAGTAAAAAGCTCTTTGTGTCAGAACAAACACGGCAACCGTAACACAACACAATTATTCAAGATGGCGGCGCCCACGAAATTTGAAAGTGAAAATAAGTGATTTTGAAATTCAGTTTTCCTGATATAAACACCTTTTTTGAAACAAATTTCGAACAAATTTGTTTGGAGACATTATATCCTTCGGTTTAAACTTATTCTGTAGTGAGAGTGGAGGTTTCCTTTAAAGCCCTACTGAATTAGATTAATGCATGGCTCCAAGGATCTATTAAAGGGGATTACATGATCACTGGCGGACTTTCAACCCACGCGGCTTCGGTTCATCTGTATTAATATAATGAGCCTCAAAAGTGTATACCAAATCAGTTCAGAACGGCCCGAAGAGTATAACTTGTATAACTGATGTTCCTTCACCATTGCCAGTAATCCTCTAAGAAAAATATTGAGGGGGAAATCTAGGGACAAAAGCTAAAAAAAAAACCATAAAAAACTACCTTCGACATTTTACCCTCTATGATCTACCATCGACATTAAAAAAAAAAACAACTCCGAACAAACGAAACTTATAGCAAGCAAAACAGGCAAGCGAAAAAGCATGCGAAATGAGCAAGCGAAACATAAAAGTTAAATTATTCGCCAACGTTCCCCAGAAACAGAAAGGTGGGAAATCTCAAAAAGCTAGAAAAATCTATGAAGAAAAAAAAAAGCTACCCTCGACAAAAACCTACCCTCCATTTTGCGATAAGTAAAAACAGGGATTCTTTCCAAACCTTTTTAATCTTTCACGAAATCTGGAACGGATCGTGAAACATGCATATTTAGTCGCATTTTATCGATGAAAAAGAGCCAGGTGAAAACAGTCGCCAACCTGTGTTTTCGGCTCCTTTAAACTTTTTACGAGGTTGCTAAAAGCCTATGCAGAAGCAGAGGATAACCATTTTGCTAGGAATTAACTTGAATTGACCTCTTTAGCTTGTACGTTTTGGGTGCTTACCATTTAGCCAAAAATCCAGAAATTCCGGTTTGAGCTCAAATGGAAAGGCAAATTTTCCAGAAAACCTTTTCGAAAATTGTGGACAACTGCCAGCGGTGGTCCACTTTTTTCGTTCGAAACGGAATTCGGGAAATTCCCTAACCATTTTCGAGAATCGTTCCGTTTCCAGGCCCTTTATCACAAGATATGGGAACGTTCTGATTCTTCCGACTCCGATTCCGTTGAGGTTATGACTCCGCTTACGACTGTGATCTTTGACTTTTACTAGGTCATAAGCGCTCTTATTTTTTTCTCAGTGCGTGAGCGGGCGGAATTCAACAAACCCTGTAATCTGATTGGTTTCGGGAGCGGGCGGAATTTCTCATCCGGCCCACTCACGGCGGGCGGCATACTAGCCTTGGCTGGGTGAGCTTGTGTGATGACCTTAAATTTCCATTTTTTTGACAGCGAATCCGTTGACATACAGAAGTTACGTTTATCAATTAAAAATATCGGTATTTCTCTTTGAAACGTTCAGTTTGTAAGTCGCTTTAATACTGCACTAGTCTTGTTCCAGGACTCCCTCTTACTCCGCCCTAAAAATGGGCCTGGGTCCCTGGCGGGAAAAGAGAGTCCTGTATTACTTGCAGGCGCATGATCGGAATGAGCCAATCATAGTGCATTAGATGCCAGGGTGGATATGTAAATAAAGGAAACATGGAAACTCCGACAAGAAAAAATCATATGCACATACATTACTGTGTGATTTGTTGTGTCAGGAAAATACAATTGTCGTGACCAAACGAGGAGAAAAATCCGTATCGCAGTTATGTTGGAAAATTATTGCCGAATAAATGTAACGACTGAGAGAAGATCGCAATACGTTTGTGCAAACGCTGAACTAGTAAATACAGCATAGGATTTCACTAAGCAAAAAAACGCTCGAAGCCAGAATGTCATATAATCTACAGTAATTTATCTCTAACAATGGGTTTCAGAAGGAAAAATGTTTTAAGAAGCATATTTCAAGGATTTAGTGGAAGGAAAATCATCGTCATTCTTATTAATTAATATTCACGAACAAATTTTAACCAGAAAAAAAGAATTCTGATAATTAACGTCCCGCGGATAATCGGTGTTTGACTGTGCACATATTTGTACAAATTAGGAAAATTTGCGTTACCAAATGCACAAACTGATATGTAAAGAAACAAGTAGTCCAGATTGTGTTTTATTTTCGTTTACTTTTTTATCTAACTTTATCAGGAATAAGACAATCACATTACTGTGCAACTCAAACATATCATTGTTCACTGGATTAGTGTAATTATCATATAACTAGAGCGAGAGAAGTAATGAACAGTAAAGTTAACAAGATCTATGGTTCCAGCCGGAGATTTATTAGTCATTGTTGAGCGATTCACATCCACGACCTACAGTACATTTGTAAGTTTCATACTTGGCAATGCACTGTAACACAAAGTGAGCCTCGTCAACAGCATACGATATATTTTTTTGCAATTTCAGCAGCTGCTCTCGCACGGATTCTTCATGAAGACTCTCGGCAGAGCAATTAAACTTCTGCGCCCGCTCAATCTCGATCCCAGAGTCTTCGTTCCCCTTGACCAGCGGGTCGGGTTACGAGAGACTCTTGGATCATGAACACCATTGCGCAGGCGTTGGCGTAACGCCAAAATGGCGAAGAGAGTGGAGGATTTGTTTCACGATGGCATGCAATTTTCTCTTGCAAAATTAGGATATCCCAACCTAGAACTGAAAAAGAAACAATATGACGTGTTGGAGCGATATGTCTGGACAAAAATCTGCGCTGAATATGTTACCAACGGGCTGTGTTGTCAAGTGTTGCCTCGGATTTTCGATTAGAATTTGTGAAACGTGAAAGTGTAAAGCAGATTGTGTCGCTGCTGAATGCACTGATCCGGGATTAGTTTCAAATGTTAAAAGACTGTCTTTGTTTTGTATCGTGGAAGATGAAGGAGAGCGAAACACCAGACTCTAAAACGAGATTCAATCCAAAAGAATAAATCATTCTTTTAATCATAAGACTATGTCTTCTTTGAAGTATCTTTTCAATTCTTCGTCACCATGGAAGGTTTAGGGTTCTTTTCAAAAGAAGATGAGTTCTTTGGGTAAGAGTTTCCTTGCTGTTCTAAAGAAGTAGAGGTCTTGAGGGAAGTATCATTTTGCTGCTTTTCATTATTTTGTATAAACAGAAAATGACTGTTCTCCACCAAATAATGAGAATTCTTGAATAGAGATGAGTACTTCTAGTTGGATAAATTATAAACATGTTGATTTTTAGAATATTATTCTTCCATGAACATATAATGTGCTTTCCAAATTTAGGAAATATATATACAGTGTACATACATACACAAGGCAATACATACAAGCCATAATCACAAAAACAGCAATCACTTCTATCCCAACAAAAAAATTGAGCCGATCCGGAACTAATTCAAAGCACGCACACAAAAAACCAGCATTAAACAGGGCTGTCATTACATTTTCACCTGCAATATATCAAAAACTGATTCTAGTTTTCATTTCCTTCACAATGTGAGCTCAGGTTTAACAGCTGGTACAGGTGAATGTCCTTTATGGCAGACCTGTGAAAACTTTCCAGTGTGACAATTTAATTGACCACAGTAGTAATAGTACAAATTACTACATACCGGTAACATAACATGTTTTGACATGGTATGAGTTAATTGCGTGACCCTTGCCTGACATGGTCATGTTCTGTACTATTTCTTGCCTGTTGTGCGACAAATTAAGAAATGGGACTCAGGTATGTTTACGTGTCAGGGTTTCCATTAAGTTTGAAAGTAGAAGGGACCTTGTGACAGAGTGAGCGGGCACCCCTATATATAGTCTGGATTTTGATCTTGAGACCTCCGTTGAGCAATGGCGGGTACTGTACTCAGTGCAAGATGGGTGCTAGTACCCAGGTCCCAGCTTCTAATAAAACCTTTGCATGTAGGTAAGTTCAAGCTCCCGTGGTGGTGCAACTGTTAATACATGTAATAAGAGGCCATTAACTTTAAGCTTAAAGGGTAGAGACACATTTTCTATACAGGGCATTTTGTTTTGATGACTGCTAAATACATACCCTCAAGAAACTCGGTGCAGACATGTTGGCTTTCTTGGATACTCTAGGTTAACCATGTAATGTACCCCAAACAGAGCAGAAAGACTCTGTTTGTATGAACTTACTTCCAGAAGAACCTCATTGTCAACAAGAATGAAAAGCTGTTGTTCAGAATCGTCGGTCTGTGGGCAAAGCATATGAACATCCCCACTTAATACTGTTTAATTCACATAATCGTTTAAGTAACATCGTCAAATTCCTTTGGGAGAGCAGAGCGATGCACACCGAAAGGTCAATGAAATTATGTATCAAGCAAAATAAAAACTGCAAAAGCCAAAAGTTCCTCATGAGGTTAAGACTAGTCATCCTTAATGCACTTTATATTCCATTTTTCCAGATGATCGGAGTTCAGTACCTATTTTGAACCATAAAATTTAATAGATTGGATGTAACAATATTATATATACATTGTATATTATCCTGAGAATGTTCAGTTCCCATCTTACCCCCCAAATAACGTCATCCGTTCCTCACTGCCAAAGGCTTTCTGTAGGGTGGCCAGTACCATACAAAGTTTGAAATGGTACTATTCTCTTCATCTCTCTGACTAGCAATGCAAAAAAGCCTAAGACTGTTGATTTAACACTCCAAACAGGCCTGGATACTTGTCTACAACCTTGAACCTAAACATTTCTTTTGCTGGCATAAAAAATAAATTACATTAGAAACTGTTGACAACTGTACATACCAACATGAAGAAGTCTATCTGACTTCAAAAATAGACAGTATAATTTACAGACAAACTTAACCGTCAAATGACAAAATTTAATTTGAGGGGATGTGTGGAATAAGTTCTCAAGTGACTAGAAATACTGCACAGTCTGCAACGTTACCGTTTCCTTTTGTTTCACAAAATAGATATAATATTTTGTAAATATAGGCTGCTGTAAAGTTGCTCCCAAACACACTGTAAAAGCATTAAGTCTGTGTCTAGATAATGAAACTAAATGAGCCAGGTAGTTCATTGATCATGCAAGCACTTAGCTCTGTTTTCTGTAGAGTAACAAGGGGTATCACTGATCCCTTTTAACCCATTGACCCCTGGGAGTGAGACTTGACAGATTTACCTCTGTCTAATGCCAGGGAGATTCTAGTCGTCAAGTGGGGTCATCCTAGGGCGTTTAAGCAGTCAAAAACTTTGTCCCTTCCATTAAATGGGATGCTTTAACCGATCACAGAATTTGTTACAAAGTCTTATCAAACATTTGTCGGTATTAAGTTGTATGCGGGTACATATAGAGAGGCAACATGGATTAAAGTTAGAGAAAACTGAGAGATGATCAAGACCAACCTCGTTCCCAGGGTCTCTTTTCTCTGCCTCCTTTGTCCTCAACGACAAAGGAGGCAGAGAAGAGAGGTTGGATAAAGACCTGGCCTCAGTTGTTCAAAAAGTGGATAGCGCTACCCACCAGGCCCCAGTTGTTAAAATGATGGATAGCGCTATCAGCCGGATAAATCACTATTCAGTGGATAAGTAATAGCAGAACCAACAGCACTTTCCACTGTATAGTGATTTGTCCGGTAGATAGCGTTATCCACCTTTAGAACAACTGGAGCCAGATAAATCACTATCCAGCAGATAAACACTACCAAAGCTAATTGAGTTATCAACAAAACAAAGTTCAAAGTTCAAGTTTATTTATTATTATTATTATTATTATTATTATTATTGCTTTGATGATCCATACGATGTTTTTGAAATTCATATTTAATCAATACATGTTTCGGATGAAACATCATCCATCGTCAGTTGACAAATGAGAAATAAACTAAAGTTGAGCAATAAATAGTGTAACAAAGTGAGATATAACATGAATAATTAAGGATGAAGGCGAGAACAGAATAAAAACACCCAACCACGAAACAAAACAGAAAAAACCAAACTGTTTAGGCTAAGAAAAGAAACTAATTAGTATGAAAGGGATAAATTAAGATGTTTGACTTGGGAATTTAGAGATGGCTGCTCCCAAAGGATATGCATGGCTTCTTTGATTTTCAATTGGAAACGTGTGGAAGCAGAGTCGAGGATTTTAAAACAGTCTTCGGAACACCAGGAGCGACAATGTTTAGAACCTCTCAAGTGCTTAAAGATGTGGGAATGTTTGTCGGAGGCGAGATGTTCACAGATGCGAGTGGCGAAGTGTCTATTGGTTTCACCAATATAACAGGCATTACAGCCTGCACATGAAAACTTGTAAATGATTCGCGATCGTAAACCCGCAGGGATAGGATCCTTCGCCCCAAACCAACTCCTAATTTTAAACGGGGTGAACACCAACTTAATTTCCAGGTCGCTGCAAAATTTGTTGACTAATTTCTTAATTCTGCGTTTTGTTATGATGGAAAAGGGACCGATGTACGGTAATTTAAAATACAGACAATTGTCCTTCCGGGCAACACTCTGAGAGGAATCGGAGGTAAAGTAATTGTTGAGAAATTCTCTAACAACATTCTCGATAACGCTAGAAGGAAACAAATTCTTCCTTAATGTTTTGGTAAGGTTGCTCATGTCCAAGTGAAAACCAGTCCAAGTATTATTAATTTAAATACTCGGTCAACCAGAGTGCGTACTAGTCCTAATTTGTAACTGAAAGGTACAAAGCTGTAATAATTGGTGAGAAGACCGGTGTAGGTGTTCTTGTGGAAAACCGAGGTAATAATGCCCTGATTACTATGGTTATCTAAAAGCACATCTAAGAAGGGAAGCCTGTGGTTTTCTTCCTTCTCCATAGTAAAAGTTGGTGTTAAGTTGGTGTTAAGTTGGTGTTCACCCCGTTTAAGGGGCGAAGGATCCTATCCCTGCGGGTTTACGATCGCGAATCATTTACAAGTTTTCATGTACAGGCTGTAATGCCTGTTATATTGGTGAAACCAATAGACATTTCGCCACTCGCATCCGTGAACATCTCGCCTCCGACAAACATTCCCACATATTTAAGCACTTGAGAGGTTCTGAAAATTGTCGCTCCCGGTGTTCAGAAGACTGTTTTAAAATCCTCGACTCTGCTTCCACACGTTTCCAATTGAAAATCAAAGAAGCCATGCATATCCTTTGGGAGCAGCCATCTCTAAATTCCCAAGTCAAACATCTTAATTTATCCCTTTCATACTAATTTGTTTCTTTTCTTAGCCTAAACAGTTTGGTTTTTTCTGTTTTGTTTCGTGGTTGGGTGTTTTTATTCTGTTCTCGCCTTCATCCTTAATTATTCATGTTATATCTCACTTTGTTACACTATTTATTGCTCAACTTTAGTTTATTTCTCATTTGTCAACTGACGATGGATGATGTTTCATCCGAAACATGTATTGATTAAATATGAATTTCAAAAACATCGTATGGATCATCAAAGCGATATCTTACTTCGTGCTGCTAAGAAGTTTTCGTATCATTATCATTATTATTATTATTATCATTATTATTATCCATTAGATAGTGATTTACCCAGTGGATAGCGCTACCCACCCTTTGAACAACTAGGGCAAGAACTCATACAGTCAAACAACCTTTGAAGTCTCAAACACTTGACCACTGTGGCTTCAATAAGCAAATAATAATCGCCACTGTAATTAATACTGTGGGCTGAGCAATCACGGACAAAAAAACTCCTTATGTAGCAGTATGTTACGGCATATGTACTTCAGAAAGAAGTACTTAATTACTCAAGAGAATGGTGTCATTTTTGTAACTGACTTTTAAGTGCTTCAAGTAATAGGCTCTAGAGGATGGTCAAGCTTTATATTAGACCTTTTTTTTATTTCATCATAAACGTTAAGCTAAGTATTTGCATAACAAAATCAACAACTGAAGTTTCCATTTTTTGTAAGTACATGTACCTAAAATGTAAGACAAGTTCCATTGGATGTGAGTTGTACATCTCATTTCATTGATTTGATTCTCTATATCTGATCTGGCCTCTTCTTCCAGTGGAGGTTGAGAACAGTACACTGTAATGAACCCAAATGAAATGCGAGTAAAATTTTCAACCTACCGAAAGACTAGGATTGCTTTGCATGCCAGAGAGACGGGCCTTCCACGATATTTTCAAAGCGTTCAGCAGCACTGTCACAAGCCAAACGAGTTCTCTTTGCATCAGTAACTCTTTCTCTACCCAAAAACTCATCTGCTAAAGGTTCTCGCACCTTTCCAGGAACTCACATGTACGTACTAAGTAACTATACGAGAAGACCTTATGGATTCATATAATAATGTACAGCAATTTGAAGACTCGGTATGACCACATTTTAAAGACATAATTACTCAGTGAGAGACGATTCCATTCCATTAGATTTAATAGGTTCTCACTCTTTCCTTTGGCTCCAAACTAATCAGCGAACCAATCCAAACAATCATTAACAATCATACCGTGCTCTGTGAAATCCCTCGCGGCAGTCTCCTCGTGACCGAAATCGATTGTTCATGCTCAGACTTTCAACCAATCAAAAACTTTATCCAAACGGATTAAGACTCTGGCAACGAGATTGGCGCCAGCTTCATGCAGCCCTTCAGTTGGGATAAGAAGGACTGATTTACAATTAACATCGGACTCGGATCAAAGAAAATCACAAACATATTAAAGGAACAACAATGTAGCAAAGCGAGACTTGCCAAATCCTGTTGCAGGTTTAACAAAACATCGCTACCGGTAAC
>NC_090892.1:48627721-48630221 GCF_036669925.1 Montipora capricornis | reverse complement strand
CGGACAACTAAATTAGCAACATTTCAGTTAGTATGTTTTCTAGTTATTGGCTTGCAATAGTTTCTCAGTACACGTCAGGATCTATAAGGAAATGTCAAATACGGCGTGCAAATAATCTATGTTCAGACCACCTAAATTATTAAAGTAAACAAGAAAGACAAAAAAACAGATGCTAAAGGTCTCCTTCTTCAAATCCCAAACGGCGTTCCTCTTTAACCAGTAACCGCTACACTCTCAACAGAAACATGAAACGGAATTGCACCACACCAGATTGGGAAGACCAACAGATCGCATTCACAAGCATCGCATTCGCCGTCATTATCGCAAGTGCCTGTGGGAACTCCCTGGTTCTCAGAGCTTTTTGCAAATTTTCCAACCTGCGAACTGCTTCTAACATGATTGTGATGAGCTTGTGCGTTGCTGATAGTTTGATACCTATCTGCTTTATTCTCCAAATTATCTCCACAGAGATAAAACATAGATCCAACAACGGCCGGATTCATTCTCGCAACTTTTGCAAAGCAAGCGCGTTGTTCAGCTTATTTTTGACCACGGTCATCATTCTTCATCTGGCGTTGATCAGCGTGGATCGTTTCATCGCCGTCAGGTTCTCTTTGCGTTACCACGCTATACTGACCAATCGCCGAACGCTGATCGCTTCCATTGCAATGTGGCTGTGGGCTGCCCTTGTAACTTTGGTCTTTCCGCAAGCTATTTGGTTAAGAAACAACGACAACCAAGCCCTTCGAAAGCTTGTTCCCGCTTTTTATCCATGCCTAAAACTCTGCATTAGGTTAGGGGGAAAAGAGCGAAAACCCACCCCGTTGCCGTCGGAGACGACGGAAGCGTATAAGATTTTCTTTTTGCTTACAATTTTGGGTATCCCGTTGGTGACCATTTTATGCTCGTACATCTACATCTTCAGAGTGTCCCATAACCATCGAAAACAGATCCGAACACGGTACAACAATCCAAGAATATCCACTATAACACAAGAACTGAAAGGGGCTCGCATCCTGGCCATTATGGTCGCACTTTGTCTTCTGAGTTTCCTCCCACTAGTCTTATTTAGCAGCCTCCGTATTGCCGATTGGCTTCCAGATGATCGTCGGAAAAAGGGGGATAACTTTAGCTATCGCAAGCTCATGAAGCAAATTAAGACGTACGCATACATCTTCGCGTTGGGTTTGAACGCCATTTGCAATCCTCTTGTCTACGGCTTGGGAAACCAACAGCTCAGAAGCGCTATTCGAAGACTGCTTAAACGCACTTCAGTAATCAGCCCTGCATGACTGCCGATGAAGTATCTCGCTTTAACATTTCAGGAGGACTAACTGATAAATGACTGTGAAGACATGAAATTCAGTTTGTTTTATGCAGAACTAGCCTAAGAAACATGGTTAAGCCATGAAAGCTATATCTTACAAACTGTCAAGTTTTAAGTATTACCGTCTTTTGGTAAATTCTAATTTCGACTGTGTCATTAGCCTTGTAGAGTGTAAATGGCTGAATCCACACAGTGACTTAGAAGTTAGCGATTTTAGCGAACCGCTTGTGAGGGTGTTTTTTTTCCTTAGCCGCTCACAAAGACTTGTGTAGTATGCGTGTATTCTTCATTGGTATTGTTTTTGTAAATAAAGTAGTTTTTAATTTTTTTTCGTATGCGGCGAACATAGAAAAAACAACGATCAATCGATGTTCAAAACAGTAAACCCTAACCCTTTTTAAGGTGGCGAGATAAAAAACTGTAAACAGGTGAACGTGATTAGACTATGTACTTATTGACTGAGTGTCTCAAGTCGCCCCGCTTTATCTTCTTTTTGGGTTTGTACTGTTAATTCATCTCGGGAACTCTTTCCTATTATCATATGGCCTGTACGATCCCGCGCGCGCTTTCATTGCAAAACTATTAGGAAAATCCCCGTATGAGGGCCGTACGCATTAGCGCGAGCAGGGCTGGAAAAAGCCGCATGGCCCTACCAAGAACACAAACTGCTCCGTGCGATGCAATTTTAGGGGATTTCGTCGCTTCTAAATATCCAAGTAATTTACTGCCAGAAAAGCAAATGCAAACAGCATATTAGATAAATTTTCTGTGCAGAATTTTGTTTCTTAGTTTGTCCTAACTTCATCTTCTGAGTGCTAATAAAGAGTGTAAAGCGCGCATATGATAAAATGCTTATTGACTGAGTTAAGGTCGGGCCGGACAGGAAAATATTTGGCCCTCGGTCATGGCGTACGTACCGAGCGCAAATAAAATACGCTTACAAAATGGGAGTTTTCTTGCGATCAGTTGCTTTCTGGTCCCATTTGTTCAAAAAAACTACATTCTTCACGGAGTCAAACACGAATTCAGTCATTGTTTCCTAACAAGATGTGGCCCCAGTTTTTCAAAGGATGGATAGTGCTATCCACCGGATAACTCACTATCCAGCGGATAAACACTAGCAAAACCGATTGAGTTATGCAGTGGATGGTGATTATTCCGGTGGATAGCGCT
>NC_090892.1:48620221-48622721 GCF_036669925.1 Montipora capricornis | reverse complement strand
AATATGACATTTATGTGCATAACTTACTGCGCTGAGTGATTCAACTTAAGTAAATTGGAAAACGCTGAGTTAGAGTTACGACATTCGTCATTAGTCGACTAAATTCGTCTAATGTGAGTTTGCATTACTTGTTAATCATTCCAAGTTATTGAATTTTGAGATCACCTGTCGACGGAAACAGACACGGGAAAACGACACTGTTCCGTATAAAGGTCTCCTCATTGCAAGTCCTATCTATATTACTGCTGGCCCCACTTCAAAGCTATGGCGAAAAATTGTTCGAAAGGAAATCCAAGCCCAACCGAGCAGGTGACATTTTTGAGCATCCAAGTCGTCGTGATCATCATTTGCCTCTGTGGAAACTCTCTCCTGATCAGAGCGTTTTTGAAATTTTCCATCCTGCGAACCGCCTCAAACGTGATAGTGATGAGTTTGTGCGTTGCTGATATTTTAATACCTGTCTCACTCATTCTCCACATGATGAAAGGTGCGCTTAAAAAACATGGATCTAACGACGAAATCAAGCTTACAATTTGCAAGGCAAGCACCTCAAGTAGCTTCTTTTTGACCTCGGTCATCATTTTTCATCTGGTGTTGATCAGCGTGGATCGTTTCGTGGCAATCAAGTTGTCTCTGCGGTACCACTCTATTTTGACCCATCGCCGAGCGCTGATTGCTTCTATTGCGATGTGGTTGTGGGCTGCCCTGATAACTTTGGTCTTTCCGCTAGGCCTGAAAGCAAGTCATAACGATGCCACCTTCGAAAGATTAAAGCGTGCTTTCCATCCATGCCAAAGAGCCTCGAACCAGAGGCCCAAAGGAAGCCAAGCGTACGCAATCTTCATGATAACACAACTAGTAATCCCTTTGGTGATCATTCTATGCTCGTACAGCTACATCTATATAGTGTCTTTCAAACACCGAAACCACATCGCAGCACAGAACGACGCGTCAAGAATTTTAATCCTAAAGCAGGAACTGAAAGGGGCTCGTGTCCTCGCCATTACTGTTTCACTTTGCCTTCTGAGTATCTTGCCATTATTAATATTTATGTGCCTCCGTACCTTTGGCAAACGTCGTGCTAATTGCGATGACCCCAAAATACCAGGAAATAAAAAGATCACTTACAACGTAGCGATGAGTATGAACGCCATCTGCAATCCACTTATCTACGGCTTGGGAAACCAGCAAGTTAGGCGAGCTCTACGACGAATGTTCAAGGGCGCTCTAAAATAACCCATCCAGTACATTAGACTGTAAGCTTATGAGAGCACCATCCAGAAGTCTCAAAATACCAGTTTTTTTGTAGCAAAGTCTGTAAGTTGGCGTGAAAGCGAAGATCCTCTTTCTGGCAAAGTCAATTAACTTCAAGCTTTTGCAGTCACGTATCTTCAGAAACAAGCAATTTGAGCACTGAAAAATGAGAACAAAACCCTGAGGAAACCTAGATCAGCAGAAAGGGCAATTAACTAGTTGGCATTCACTTAAAGCGGAAGAGAAACAAACTAGTGCGATTTAAATCTGGAGCATATTCCTCGCAGATAATTCAAAAGTCCAAACTAATGGCGCACACTGCCTCCGCTGATATGAGGGAGTTTAAGCAACAACAACAGCAAAGGCAACGAGACCGCCACAAATTTGGAAATTTTAGTGGGAAAAAGCAATAGCTTTGCACGCCCTACAAGAGCGTTTTTTAGCTTTGTCCATTTCTTTGCCGTCGTCTGCAAAACAACAACGTAAAATAGCCAAATTTGAGGTTTTATGAAGAACGTCAGCATTGAAAGATAAATTTTCATGTTCTCCCCGAAATTAAGCGCCGTTCCGAACAGTGTCATTTTTGCGGAACTACCACACCCTTGTCACATTAAAACGGTTGAAATAATCACGAAGTGATTAAAATGAGTTGAACTTATATTTTGACATGACGTTCTAGTTGCCGTGGCAGTTGTCGTTACTTAAACTTCCTAATTACAACATATGAGACGAAGGAGACCTGTATACTAGCCTAGCCTTTTTGCTTTTGGAAAATGTATCAAATAGGAATCAGTGTCACGATTTTTTTATCCTAAGCTTTACCTTCTGAAACTTTATTAATACATAGAGCCAACTGCTATCCGCCTTGAAGTTTTCAGACGGATGTCACACAGAGAAACCGAGAATTTAAATCGTCGTCACAGAAGTAATCTCTGTGACCCTGTCAACAATGACTTGAAGTTGAAATAATCATATACTAAGTTCTTGTTTTCGTACTGCGTTATTACAGAGTATGAAAAAAAAGCGCTGATTAGAAATGGTTAATCTTAAAATGAACTATTGTTTAAAAGTGCAACAAAAAAAAGTGGGGATTTTAGGTCCTAGCAAAACTATCCTGGGTGCCACAGGTATTTTTTTCGTAAGGTCTGAGAAGACTTTACGGCAAAAATATTTCGATCCTTAGATACCCAATATTCCGACTTTGAGCACGAGGCTTTTATGGTTGCTTTGTTGAATCGTATTTTTC
>NC_090892.1:48585221-48607721 GCF_036669925.1 Montipora capricornis | reverse complement strand
AGAAATAAGCGACAAAAAGCTACAAAGGAATACTAGAAAAGCTGGTTAGTCGAATAAAGAAATATTTGCAATGAATAAAGCGTCGCTGACGCACTTGGACAGCTTCATGGTTATCGCGTATTGCTGTTGTTAAAACCTGGCTACCAGCTTATTAATCATTTGTCAGAAAGAAAAAATTCCTGTCATCTTTAAAAAAAATAGGCACGCATTGCGTACGTGTGGTAGTGCAGTGACACAGCACTTTATTCCATATTGTCAACTGAGCTGCGTTTTGTCTTCCACGAGATTCAAGTTGTCTTTGCGTAATATATAGCTCTATAGCAGTACACGATATTAGTCCCCTGAGGAGACATGTGGTTACTAGCAAAGTATTAAACCCAGAAAGATTGAAAAAAATAAAAGGGAATCAAGAAACATTGGCTTCTGGGCTGATATGTTGATCATTTTCAAGTTCCCTCACTACTTCTTTTCATCGCAAGTTCAAGCGTGCACTCTGAGCATCTGACAGGTTTTGAGGACAAAAGTTCCCTGAAGTCAATTCCTACCCGGCGGGGTTAGTATCTGGACGGGTGACTTAACAAATATACTACTTTGTAACAGAAGCATAGCACCAAAAATTCTATTTTAACGCCCAAAAATACTATCTAAGCAACAATCGGCGGCAAAATTAGTTGAGACAGTTGCGAACGGAGCACACTGGCAACGACACATTCATTGTTTGCAAAGAAAACTTGTCCAGAAAGTACGTTTCAGGGATACCCCTCCCTCCCTCACCCTAATCAATGTTGTACCGCTGTCGACAAGGCTCGTAGAAAACAGAAAAACACAACATTGTCCCGGGGGTGCGGGGGAGAGGGCCATTTGCACCGCCGAGCTTGAAATCGACTCTAAAAGATAAGAGTGTCTGAACAATTTTGACGCCGATTGTCTGTATGAAAAAGCTTTGTATGAAGTGTAATGACGACTTCTGATAAGCGTTTTTTTGCATTAATATATGAAATATACACATTTCAATAGCGTTTATGCGTTGTCATGTCATATAGGAATCAGAACATATATTAAATCACCTTTTTCTTTATCACGGTGATGTAGCAGTCACTGGTATGATTGCAGACATTTCAGTGTCGAACATAGTTTTCACACAGAACATTTCTAACGAGATAAGGGCATGTGTACGCTTGCCATAAGGGCATGTATACGCTTGCCATCTATTTGCGAAGGGCGGAAAGTGAATGATATTGTCAGGGGAAGTGATCTCTCACGGGCTTCGATCTACCGCATTCTAAAAAAAGAGAAATTTCAACGCAAGTAATCACTACCGAGAACGTCAATTACAACGGCCAAAATGTGGATGTCGAACGCGCAGCGAAGTTAAGTTCACGCCACAAACGCTTATTATTGAGAGAAAGGACATCGTACTAAATAATGACAATTTCAAGACGATTTGTGCAGTGTTTTGGATTTGACATATCTTGAAATAAAGTGATACGTTCGGAACATTGCGTGACGTTTAGCATTCACTTTTGAAATTCACCATACATGATTCCATTTCAACTTGTTACAAGGGATATGACCCATAAAAAAGAGGGAAATATAAATAGCAAAGACAGTTTATAACTCCTGGGACAAAAAGAGAGCAGCAAACAATGCTGTACTCTGATTTTAGGAACTCCGCGGAGGAGTGGCCACGAGTAACCACGAGTAACCATAATTAACAAGTAGAATAATTACATTATCCTTTTATAATAATCTTGTGGTTACTCGTGGTTACTCGTGGTTACTCGTGGTAAATGAGAAAATATTGTTTCTTTACTCCCAAAAACATTCATTTCCCACCAAAACCAGCTCTGCAAAGCATCTGCGACAAGGTGGAAAGTCTTTTTGCACCGACATAGCAATTTGAGCGTGGAAAGTAAATGTGTTCCACGGCTGTAACAGCCACCATGTCTGTTTCGCGTTGATCTGCGACACCACTTCGACCAACAAAATCGGCTTCTTCTGATGAATTGGAGTTAGAGGCATAACCCTTTAACAAATCCATACTTTAACGCTACTGACAAATAGCGTATTAAAGAAGGCAAAAGTGAACAGGTCCTTTGCACTTACGTCACAATCTTCGTTTCGCACAGGACAACGCATTTTTCACACTCGAAAACGAGAATAATAAACTATCCGCAATTTTTAGACCTGTAAAAAGTCTTTCACTCATGTGGTCATATTGACGGACAGACTGGACTATAGGTGCCCGTATAAAGGGTATAAAGGAACTTTCCTGAAATAGACAATCGGCGACAAAATTAGTTGAGACAGTTGCCAACAGAGCACACTGGCAACGACACATTCATTGTTTGCAAAGAAAACCTGTCCAGAAGGTACGTTTCCGGGATACTCCTCCCTCCCCCACCCTAATCAATGTTGTACCGCTGTCGACAAGGCTCGTAGAAAACAGAAAAACACAACATTGTCCCGGGGGTGCGGGGGAGAGGGCCATTTGCGCCGCTGAGCTTGAAATCGACTCTAAAGGATAAGAGTGTCTGAACAATTTTGACGCCGATTGTCTGTATGAAAAAGCTTTGTATGAAGTGTAATGACGACTTCTGATAAGCGTTTTTTTGCATTAATATATGAAATATACACATTTCAATAGCGTTTATGCGTTGTCATGTCATATAGGAATCAGAACATATATTAAATCACCTTTTTCTTTATCACGGTGATGTAGCAGTCACTGGTATGATTGCAGACATTTCAGTGTCGAACATAGTTTTCACACAGAACATTTCTAACGAGATAAGGGCATGTGTACGCTTGCCATAAGGGCATGTATACGCTTGCCATCTATTTGCGAAGGGCGGAAAGTGAATGATATTGTCAGGGGAAGTGATCTCTCACGGGCTTCGATCTACCGCATTCTAAAAAAAGAGAAATTGCAATGCAAGTAATCACTACCGAGAACGTCAATTACAACGGCCAAAATGTGGATGTCGAACGCGCAGCGAAGTTAAGTTCACGCCACAAACGCTTATTATTGAGAGAAAGGACATCGTACTAAATAATGACAATTTCAAGACGATTTGTGCAGTGTTTTGGATTTGACATATCTTGAAATAAAGTGATACGTTCGGAACATTGCGTGACGTTTAGCATTCACTTTTGAAATTCACCATACATGATTCCATTTCAACTTGTTACAAGGGATATGACCCATAAAAAAGAGGGAAATATAAATAGCAAAGACAGTTTATAACTCCTGGGACAAAAAGAGAGCAGCAAACAATGCTGTACTCTGATTTTAGGAACTCCGCGGAGGAGTGGCCACGAGTAACCACGAGTAACCATAATTAACAAGTAGAATAATTACATTATCTTTTTATAATAATCTTGTGGTTACTCGAGGTTACTCGTGGTTACTCGTGGTAAATGAGAAAATATTGTTTCTTTACTCCCAAAAACATTCATTTCCCACCAAAACCAGCTCTGCAAAGCATCTGCGACAAGGTGGAAAGTCTTTTTGCACCGACATAGCAATTTGAGCGTGGAAAGTAAATGTGTTCCACGGCTGTAACAGCCACCATGTCTGTTTCGCGTTGATCTGCGACACCACTTCGACCAACAAAATCGGCTTCTTCTGATGAATTGGAGTTAGAGGCATAACCCTTTAACAAATCCATACTTTAACGCTACTGACAAATAGCGTATTAAAGAAGGCAAAAGTGAACAGGTCCTTTGCACTTACGTCACAATCTTCGCTTCGCACAGGACAACGCATTTTTCACACTCGAAAACGAGAATAATAAACTATCCGCAATTTTTTAGACCTGTAAAAAGTCTTTCACTCATGTGGTCATATTGACGGACAGACTGGACTATAGGTGCCCATATAAAGGGTATAAAGGAACTTTCCTGAAATAGACAATCGGCGACAAAATTAGTTGAGACAGTTGCCAACAGAGCACACTGGCAACGACACATTCATTGTTTGCAAAGAAAACCTGTCCAGAAGGTACGTTTCCGGGATACTCCTCCCTCCCCCACCCTAATCAATGTTGTACCGCTGTCGACAAGGCTCGTAGAAAACAGAAAAACACAACATTGTCCCGGGGGTGCGGGGGAGAGGGCCATTTGCGCCGCTGAGCTTGAAATCGACTCTAAAGGATAAGAGTGTCTGAACAATTTTGACGCCGATTGTCTGTATGAAAAAGCTTTGTATGAAGTGTAATGACGACTTCTGATAAGCGTTTTTTTGCATTAATATATGAAATATACACATTTCAATAGCGTTTATGCGTTGTCATGTCATATAGGAATCAGAACATATATTAAATCACCTTTTTCTTTATCACGGTGATGTAGCAGTCACTGGTATGATTGCAGACATTTCAGTGTCGAACATAGTTTTCACACAGAACATTTCTAACGAGATAAGGGCATGTGTACGCTTGCCATAAGGGCATGTATACGCTTGCCATCTATTTGCGAAGGGCGGAAAGTGAATGATATTGTCAGGGGAAGTGATCTCTCACGGGCTTCGATCTACCGCATTCTAAAAAAAGAGAAATTTCAACGCAAGTAATCACTACCGAGAACGTCAATTACAACGGCCAAAATGTGGATGTCGAACGCGCAGCGAAGTTAAGTTCACGCCACAAACGCTTATTATTGAGAGAAAGGACATCGTACTAAATAATGACAATTTCAAGACGATTTGTGCAGTGTTTTGGATTTGACATATCTTGAAATAAAGTGATACGTTCGGAACATTGCGTGACGTTTAGCATTCTCTTTTGAAATTCACCATACATGATTCCATTTCAACTTGTTACAAGGGATATGACCCATAAAAAAGAGGGAAATATAAATAGCAAAGACAGTTTATAACTCCTGGGACAAAAAAAGAGCAGCAAACAATGCTGTACTCTGATTTTAGGAACTCCGCGGAGGAGTGGCCACGAGTAACCACGAGTAACCATAATTAACAAGTAGAATAATTACATTATCTTTTTATAATAATCTTGTGGTTACTCGTGGTTACTCGTGGTTACTCGTGGTAAATGAGAAAATATTGTTTCTTTACTCCCAAAAACATTCATTTCCCACCAAAACCAGCTCTGCAAAGCATCTGCGACAAGGTGGAAAGTCTTTTTGCACCGACATAGCAATTTGAGCGTGGAAAGTAAATGTGTTCCACGGCTGTAACAGCCACCATGTCTGTTTCGCGTTGATCTGCGACACCACTTCGACCAACAAAATCGGCTTCTTCTGATGAATTGGAGTTAGAGGCATAACCCTTTAACAAATCCATACTTTAACGCTACTGACAAATAGCGTATTAAAGAAGGCAAAAGTGAACAGGTCCTTTGCACTTACGTCACAATCTTCGTTTCGCACAGGACAACGCATTTTTCACACTCGAAAACGAGAATAATAAACTATCCGCAATTTTTTAGACCTGTAAAAAGTCTTTCACTCATGTGGTCATATTGACGGACAGACTGGACTATAGGTGCCCGTATAAAGGGTATAAAGGAACTTTCCTGAAATAGACAATCGGCGACAAAATTAGTTGAGACAGTTGCCAACAGAGCACACTGGCAACGACACATTCATTGTTTGCAAAGAAAACCTGTCCAGAAGGTACGTTTCCGGGATACTCCTCCCTCCCCCACCCTAATCAATGTTGTACCGCTGTCGACAAGGCTCGTAGAAAACAGAAAAACACAACATTGTCCCGGGGGTGCGGGGGAGAGGGCCATTTGCGCCGCTGAGCTTGAAATCGACTCTAAAGGATAAGAGTGTCTGAACAATTTTGACGCCGATTGTCTGTATGAAAAAGCTTTGTATGAAGTGTAATGACGACTTCTGATAAGCGTTTTTTTGCATTAATATATGAAATATACACATTTCAATAGCGTTTATGCGTTGTCATGTCATATAGGAATCAGAACATATATTAAATCACCTTTTTCTTTATCACGGTGATGTAGCAGTCACTGGTATGATTGCAGACATTTCAGTGTCGAACATAGTTTTCACACAGAACATTTCTAACGAGATAAGGGCATGTGTACGCTTGCCATAAGGGCATGTATACGCTTGCCATCTATTTGCGAAGGGCGGAAAGTGAATGATATTGTCAGGGGAAGTGATCTCTCACGGGCTTCGATCTACCGCATTCTAAAAAAAGAGAAATTTGAACGCAAGTAATCACTACCGAGAACGTCAATTACAACGGCCAAAATGTGGATGTCGAACGCGCAGCGAAGTTAAGTTCACGCCACAAACGCTTATTATTGAGAGAAAGGACATCGTACTAAATAATGACAATTTCAAGACGATTTGTGCAGTGTTTTGGATTTGACATATCTTGAAATAAAGTGATACGTTCGGAACATTGCGTGACGTTTAGCATTCACTTTTGAAATTCACCATACATGATTCCATTTCAACTTGTTACAAGGGATATGACCCATAAAAAAGAGGGAAATATAAATAGCAAAGACAGTTTATAACTCCTGGGACAAAAAAAGAGCAGCAAACAATGCTGTACTCTGATTTTAGGAACTCCGCGGAGGAGTGGCCACGAGTAACCACGAGTAACCATAATTAACAAGTAGAATAATTACATTATCCTTTTATAATAATCTTGTGGTTACTCGTGGTTACTCGTGGTTACTCGTGGTAAATGAGAAAATATTGTTTCTTTACTCCCAAAAACATTCATTTCCCACCAAAACCAGCTCTGCAAAGCATCTGCGACAAGGTGGAAAGTCTTTTTGCACCGACATAGCAATTTGAGCGTGGAAAGTAAATGTGTTCCACGGCTGTAACAGCCACCATGTCTGTTTCGCGTTGATCTGCGACACCACTTCGACCAACAAAATCGGCTTCTTCTGATGAATTGGAGTTAGAGGCATAACCCTTTAACAAATCCATACTTTAACGCTACTGACAAATAGCGTATTAAAGAAGGCAAAAGTGAACAGGTCCTTTGCACTTACGTCACAATCTTCGCTTCGAACAGGACAACGCATTTTTCACACTCGCAATAATAAACTATCCGCAATTTTTTAGACCTGTAAAAAGTCTTTCACTCATGTGGTCATATTGACGGACAGACTGGACTATAGGTGCCCGTATAAAGGGTATAAAGGAACTTTCCTGAAATAGACAATCGGCGACAAAATTAGTTGAGACAGTTGCCAACAGAGCACACTGGCAACGACACATTCATTGTTTGCAAAGAAAACCTGTCCAGAAGGTACGTTTCCGGGATACTCCTCCCTCCCCCACCCTAATCAATGTTGTACCGCTGTCGACAAGGCTCGTAGAAAACAGAAAAACACAACATTGTCCCGGGGGTGCGGGGGAGAGGGCCATTTGCGCCGCTGAGCTTGAAATCGACTCTAAAGGATAAGAGTGTCTGAACAATTTTGACGCCGATTGTCTGTATGAAAAAGCTTTGTATGAAGTGTAATGACGACTTCTGATAAGCGTTTTTTTGCATTAATATATGAAATATACACATTTCAATAGCGTTTATGCGTTGTCATGTCATATAGGAATCAGAACATATATTAAATCACCTTTTTCTTTATCACGGTGATGTAGCAGTCACTGGTATGATTGCAGACATTTCAGTGTCGAACATAGTTTTCACACAGAACATTTCTAACGAGATAAGGGCATGTGTACGCTTGCCATAAGGGCATGTATACGCTTGCCATCTATTTGCGAAGGGCGGAAAGTGAATGATATTGTCAGGGGAAGTGATCTCTCACGGGCTTCGATCTACCGCATTCTAAAAAAAGAGAAATTTCAACGCAAGTAATCACTACCGAGAACGTCAATTACAACGGCCAAAATGTGGATGTCGAACGCGCAGCGAAGTTAAGTTCACGCCACAAACGCTTATTATTGAGAGAAAGGACATCGTACTAAATAATGACAATTTCAAGACGATTTGTGCAGTGTTTTGGATTTGACATATCTTGAAATAAAGTGATACGTTCGGAACATTGCGTGACGTTTAGCATTCTCTTTTGAAATTCACCATACATGATTCCATTTCAACTTGTTACAAGGGATATGACCCATAAAAAAGAGGGAAATATAAATAGCAAAGACAGTTTATAACTCCTGGGACAAAAAAAGAGCAGCAAACAATGCTGTACTCTGATTTTAGGAACTCCGCGGAGGAGTGGCCACGAGTAACCACGAGTAACCATAATTAACAAGTAGAATAATTACATTATCCTTTTATAATAATCTTGTGGTTACTCGTGGTTACTCGTGGTTACTCGTGGTAAATGAGAAAATATTGTTTCTTTACTCCCAAAAACATTCATTTCCCACCAAAACCAGCTCTGCAAAGCATCTGCGACAAGGTGGAAAGTCTTTTTGCACCGACATAGCAATTTGAGCGTGGAAAGTAAATGTGTTCCACGGCTGTAACAGCCACCATGTCTGTTTCGCGTTGATCTGCGACACCACTTCGACCAACAAAATCGGCTTCTTCTGATGAATTGGAGTTAGAGGCATAACCCTTTAACAAATCCATACTTTAACGCTACTGACAAATAGCGTATTAAAGAAGGCAAAAGTGAACAGGTCCTTTGCACTTACGTCACAATCTTCGTTTCGCACAGGACAACGCATTTTTCACACTCGAGAACGAGGATAATAAACTATCCGCAATTTTTTAGACCTGTAAAAAGTCGTTCACTCATGTGGTCATATTGACGGACAGACTGGATTATAGGTGACTGTATAAAGGGTATAAAGGAACTTTCCTGAAATAGACAATCGGCGACAAAATTAGTTGAGACAGTTGCCAACAGAGCACACTGGCAACGACACATTCATTGTTTGCAAAGAAAACCTGTCCAGAAGGTACGTTTCCGGGATACTCCTCCCTCCCCCACCCTAATCAATGTTGTACCGCTGTCGACAAGGCTCGTAGAAAACAGAAAAACACAACATTGTCCCGGGGGTGCGGGGGAGAGGGCCATTTGCGCCGCTGAGCTTGAAATCGACTCTAAAGGATAAGAGTGTCTGAACAATTTTGACGCCGATTGTCTGTATGAAAAAGCTTTGTATGAAGTGTAATGACGACTTCTGATAAGCGTTTTTTTGCATTAATATATGAAATATACACATTTCAATAGCGTTTATGCGTTGTCATGTCATATAGGAATCAGAACATATATTAAATCACCTTTTTCTTTATCACGGTGATGTAGCAGTCACTGGTATGATTGCAGACATTTCAGTGTCGAACATAGTTTTCACACAGAACATTTCTAACGAGATAAGGGCATGTGTACGCTTGCCATAAGGGCATGTATACGCTTGCCATCTATTTGCGAAGGGCGGAAAGTGAATGATATTGTCAGGGGAAGTGATCTCTCACGGGCTTCGATCTACCGCATTCTAAAAAAAGAGAAATTTCAACGCAAGTAATCACTACCGAGAACGTCAATTACAACGGCCAAAATGTGGATGTCGAACGCGCAGCGAAGTTAAGTTTACGCCACAAACGCTTATTATTGAGAGAAAGGACATCGTACTAAATAATGACAATTTCAAGACGATTTGTGCAGTGTTTTGGATTTGACATAGCTTGAAATAAAGTGATACTTTCGGAACATTGCATGACGTTTAGCATTCTCTTTTGAAATTCACCATACATGATTCCATTTCAACTTGTTACAAGGGATATGACCCATAAAAAAGAGGGAAATATAAATAGCAAAGACAGTTTATAACTCCTGGGACAAAAAAAGAGCAGCAAAAAGTGCTGTACTCTGATTTTAGGAACTCCGCGGAGGAGTGGCCACGAGTAACCACGAGTAACCATAATTAACAAGTAGAATAATTACATTATCCTTTTATAATAATCTTGTGGTTACTCGTGGTTACTCGTGGTTACTCGTGGTAAATGAGAAAATATTGTTTCTTTACTCCCAAAAACATTCATTTCCCACCAAAACCAGCTCTGCAAAGCATCTGCGACAAGGTGGAAAGTCTTTTTGCACCGACATAGCAATTTGAGCGTGGAAAGTAAATGTGTTCCCCGGCTGTAACAGGCACCATGTCTGTTTCGCGTTCATCTGCGACACCACTTCGACCAACAAAATCGGCTTCTTCTGATGAATTGGAGTTAGAGGCATAACCCTTTAACAAATCCACACTTTAACGCTACTCACAAATAGCGTATTAAAGAAGGCAAGAGTGAACAGGTCCTTTGCACTTACGTCACAATCTTCGCTTCGCACAGGACAACGCATTTTTCACACTCGAAAACGAGAACAATAAACTATCCGCAATTTTTTAGACCTGTAAAAAGTCTTTCACTCATGTGGTCATATTGACGGACAGACTGGACTATAGGTGCCCGTATAAAGGGTATAAAGGAACTTTCCTGAAATAGACAATCGGCGACAAAATTAGTTGAGACAGTTGCCAACAGAGCACACTGGCAACGACACATTCATTGTTTGCAAAGAAAACCTGTCCAGAAGGTACGTTTCCGGGATACTCCTCCCTCCCCCACCCTAATCAATGTTGTACCGCTGTCGACAAGGCTCGTAGAAAACAGAAAAACACAACATTGTCCCGGGGGTGCGGGGGAGAGGGCCATTTGCGCCGCTGAGCTTGAAATCGACTATAAAGGATTAGAGTGTCTCAACTATTTTGACGCCGATTGACTTTATGATAAAACATTGTATGTATTATAATGACGAGTTCTTATAAGCGTTTTTTTGCTTTAATATATGAAATATACACATTTCAATAGCGTTTATGCGTTGTCATGTCATATAGGAATCAGAACATATATTAAATCACCTTTTTCTTTATCACGGTGATGTAGCAGTCACTGGTATGATTGCAGACATTTCAGTGTCGAACATAGTTTTCACACAGAACATTTCTAACGAGATAAGGGCATGTGTACGCTTGCCATAAGGGCATGTATACGCTTGCCATCTATTTGCGAAGGGCGGAAAGTGAATGATATTGTCAGGGGAAGTGATCTCTCACGGGCTTCGATCTACCGCATTCTAAAAAAAGAGAAATTTCAACGCAAGTAATCACTACCGAGAACGTCAATTACAACGGCCAAAATGTGGATGTCGAACGCGCAGCGAAGTTAAGTTCACGCCACAAACGCTTATTATTGAGAGAAAGGACATCGTACTAAATAATGACAATTTCAAGACGATTTGTGCAGTGTTTTGGATTTGACATAGCTTGAAATAAAGTGATACTTTCGGAACATTGCATGACGTTTAGCATTCACTTTTGAAATTCACCATACCTGATTCCATTTCAACTTGTTACAAGGGATATGACCCATAAAAAAGAGGGAAATATAAATAGCAAAGACAGTTTATAACTCCTGGGACAAAAAAAGAGCAGCAAACAATGCTGTACTCTGATTTTAGGAACTCCGCGGAGGAGTGGCCACGAGTAACCACGAGTAACCATAATTAACAAGTAGAATAATTACATTATCCTTTTATAATAATCTTGTGGTTACTCGTGGTTACTCGTGGTTACTCGTGGTAAATGAGAAAATATTGTTTCTTTACTCCCAAAAACATTCATTTCCCACCAAAACCAGCTCTGCAAAGCATCTGCGACAAGGTGGAAAGTCTTTTTGCACCGACATAGCAATTTGAGCGTGGAAAGTAAATGTGTTCCCCGGCTGTAACAGCCACCATGTCTGTTTCGCGTTGATCTGCGACACCACTTCGACCAACAAAATCGGCTTCTTCTGATGAATTGGAGTTAGAGGCATAACCCTTTAACAAATCCATACTTTAACGCTACTGACAAATAGCGTATTAAAGAAGGCAAAAGTGAACAGGTCCTTTGCACTTACGTCACAATCTTCGCTTCGCACAGGACAACGCATTTTTCACACTCGAAAACGAGAATAATAAACTATCCGCAATTTTTTAGACCTGTAAAAAGTCTTTCACTCATGTGGTCATATTGACGGACAGACTGGACTATAGGTGCCCGTATAAAGGGTATAAAGGAACTTTCCTGAAATAGACAATCGGCGACAAAATTAGTTGAGACAGTTGCCAACAGAGCACACTGGCAACGACACATTCATTGTTTGCAAAGAAAACCTGTCCAGAAGGTACGTTTCCGGGATACTCCTCCCTCCCCCACCCTAATCAATGTTGTACCGCTGTCGACAAGGCTCGTAGAAAACAGAAAAACACAACATTGTCCCGGGGGTGCGGGGGAGAGGGCCATTTGCGCCGCTGAGCTTGAAATCGACTCTAAAGGATAAGAGTGTCTGAACAATTTTGACGCCGATTGTCTGTATGAAAAAGCTTTGTATGAAGTGTAATGACGACTTCTGATAAGCGTTTTTTTGCATTAATATATGAAATATACACATTTCAATAGCGTTTATGCGTTGTCATGTCATATAGGAATCAGAACATATATTAAATCACCTTTTTCTTTATCACGGTGATGTAGCAGTCACTGGTATGATTGCAGACATTTCAGTGTCGAACATAGTTTTCACACAGAACATTTCTAACGAGATAAGGGCATGTGTACGCTTGCCATAAGGGCATGTATACGCTTGCCATCTATTTGCGAAGGGCGGAAAGTGAATGATATTGTCAGGGGAAGTGATCTCTCACGGGCTTCGATCTACCGCATTCTAAAAAAAGAGAAATTTCAACGCAAGTAATCACTACCGAGAACGTCAATTACAACGGCCAAAATGTGGATGTCGAACGCGCAGCGAAGTTAAGTTCACGCCACAAACGCTTATTATTGAGAGAAAGGACATCGTACTAAATAATGACAATTTCAAGACGATTTGTGCAGTGTTTTGGATTTGACATATCTTGAAATAAAGTGATACGTTCGGAACATTGCGTGACGTTTAGCATTCTCTTTTGAAATTCACCATACATGATTCCATTTCAACTTGTTACAAGGGATATGACCCATAAAAAAGAGGGAAATATAAATAGCAAAGACAGTTTATAACTCCTGGGACAAAAAGAGAGCAGCAAACAATGCTGTACTCTGATTTTAGGAACTCCGCGGAGGAGTGGCCACGAGTAACCACGAGTAACCATAATTAACAAGTAGAATAATTACATTATCCTTTTATAATAATCTTGTGGTTACTCGTGGTTACTCGTGGTTACTCGTGGTAAATGAGAAAATATTGTTTCTTTACTCCCAAAAACATTCATTTCCCACCAAAACCAGCTCTGCAAAGCATCTGCGACAAGGTGGAAAGTCTTTTTGCACCGACATAGCAATTTGAGCGTGGAAAGTAAATGTGTTCCCCGGCTGTAACAGCCACCATGTCTGTTTCGCGTTCATCTGCGACACCACTTCGACCAACAAAATCGGCTTCTTCTGATGAATTGGAGTTAGAGGCATAACCCTTTAACAAATCCATACTTTAACGCTACTGACAAATAGCGTATTAAAGAAGGCAAAAGTGAACAGGTCCTTTGCACTTACGTCACAATCTTCGCTTCGCACAGGACAACGCATATTTCACACTCGAAAACGAGAATAATAAACTATCCTCAATTTCTTAGACCTGTAAAAAGTCTTTCACTCATGTGGTCATATTGACGGACAGACTGGACTATAGGTGCCCATATAAAGGGTATAAAGGAACTTTCCTGAAATAGACAATCGGCGACAAAATTAGTTGAGACAGTTGCCAACAGAGCACACTGGCAACGACACATTCATTGTTTGCAAAGAAAACTTGTCTAGAAAGTAGGTTTCCGGGATACCCCTCCCTCCCTCACCCTAATCAATGTTGTACCGCTGTCGACAAGGCTCGTAGAAAACAGAAAAACACAACATTGTCCCGGGGGTGCGGGGGAGAGGGCCATTTGCACCGCCGAGCTTGAAATCGACTCTAAAAGATAAGAGTCTCAACAATTTTGACGCCGATTGTCTGTATGAAAAAGCTTTGTATGAAGTGTAATGACGACTTCTGATAAGCGTTTTTTTGCATTAATATATGAAATATACACATTTCAATAGCGTTTATGCGTTGTCATGTCATATAGGAATCAGAACATATATTAAATCACCTTTTTCTTTATCACGGTGATGTAGCAGTCACTGGTATGATTGCAGACATTTCAGTGTCGAACATAGTTTTCACACAGAACATTTCTAACGAGATAAGGGCATGTGTACGCTTGCCATAAGGGCATGTATACGCTTGCCATCTATTTGCGAAGGGCGGAAAGTGAATGATATTGTCAGGGGAAGTGATCTCTCACGGGCTTCGATCTACCGCATTCTAAAAAAAGAGAAATTTCAACGCAAGTAATCACTACCGAGAACGTCAATTACAACGGCCAAAATGTGGATGTCGAACGCGCAGCGAAGTTAAGTTCACGCCACAAACGCTTATTATTGAGAGAAAGGACATCGTACTAAATAATGACAATTTCAAGACGATTTGTGCAGTGTTTTGGATTTGACATATCTTGAAATAAAGTGATACGTTCGGAACATTGCGTGACGTTTAGCATTCACTTTTGAAATTCACCATACATGATTCCATTTCAACTTGTTACAAGGGATATGACCCATAAAAAAGAGGGAAATATAAATAGCAAAGACAGTTTATAACTCCTGGGACAAAAAGAGAGCAGCAAACAATGCTGTACTCTGATTTTAGGAACTCCGCGGAGGAGTGGCCACGAGTAACCACGAGTAACCATAATTAACAAGTAGAATAATTACATTATCCTTTTATAATAATCTTGTGGTTACTCGTGGTTACTCGTGGTTACTCGTGGTAAATGAGAAAATATTGTTTCTTTACTCCCAAAAACATTCATTTCCCACCAAAACCAGCTCTGCAAAGCATCTGCGACAAGGTGGAAAGTCTTTTTGCACCGACATAGCAATTTGAGCGTGGAAAGTAAATGTGTTCCACGGCTGTAACAGCCACCATGTCTGTTTCGCGTTGATCTGCGACACCACTTCGACCAACAAAATCGGCTTCTTCTGATGAATTGGAGTTAGAGGCATAACCCTTTAACAAATCCATACTTTAACGCTACTGACAAATAGCGTATTAAAGAAGGCAAAAGTGAACAGGTCCTTTGCACTTACGTCACAATCTTCGTTTCGCACAGGACAACGCATTTTTCACACTCGAAAACGAGAATAATAAACTATCCGCAATTTTTTAGACCTGTTAAAAGTCTTTCATTCATTTGGTCATATTGACGGACAGAGTGGACTATAGGTGCCCGTATAAAGGGTATAAAGGAACTTTCCTGAAATAGACAATCGGCGACAAAATTAGTTGAGACAGTTGCCAACAGAGCACACTGGCAACGACACATTCATTGTTTGCAAAGAAAACCTGTCCAGAAGGTACGTTTCAGGGATACCCCTCCCTCCCTCACCCTAATCAATGTTGTACCGCTGTCGACAAGGCTCGTAGAAAACAGAAAAACACAACATTGTCCCGGGGGTGCGGGGGAGAGGGCCATTTGCACCGCCGAGCTTGAAATCGACTCTAAAGGATAAGAGTGTCTGAACAATTTTGACGCCGATTGTCTGTATGAAAAAGCTTTGTATGAAGTGTAATGACGACTTCTGATAAGCGTTTTTTTGCATTAATATATGAAATATACACATTTCAATAGCGTTTATGCGTTGTCATGTCATATAGGAATCAGAACATATATTAAATCACCTTTTTCTTTATCACGGTGATGTAGCAGTCACTGGTATGATTGCAGACATTTCAGTGTCGAACATAGTTTTCACACAGAACATTTCTAACGAGATAAGGGCATGTGTACGCTTGCCATAAGGGCATGTATACGCTTGCCATCTATTTGCGAAGGGCGGAAAGTGAATGATATTGTCAGGGGAAGTGATCTCTCACGGGCTTCGATCTACCGCATTCTAAAAAAAGAGAAATTTCAACGCAAGTAATCACTACCGAGAACGTCAATTACAACGGCCAAAATGTGGATGTCGAACGCGCAGCGAAGTTAAGTTCACGCCACAAACGCTTATTATTGAGAGAAAGGACATCGTACTAAATAATGACAATTTCAAGACGATTTGTGCAGTGTTTTGGATTTGACATATCTTGAAATAAAGTGATACGTTCGGAACATTGCGTGACGTTTAGCATTCTCTTTTGAAATTCACCATACATGATTCCATTTCAACTTGTTACAAGGGATATGACCCATAAACAAGAGGGAAATATAAATAGCAAAGACAGTTTATAACTCCTGGGACAAAAAGAGAGCAGCAAACAATGCTGTACTCTGATTTTAGGAACTCCGCGGAGGAGTGGCCACGAGTAACCACGAGTAACCATAATTAACAAGTAGAATAATTACATTATCGTTTTATAATAATCTTGTGGTTACTCGTGGTTACTCGTGGTTACTCGTGGTAAATGAGAAAATATTGTTTCTTTACTCCCAAAAACATTCATTTCCCACCAAAACCAGCTCTGCAAAGCATCTGCGACAAGGTGGAAAGTCTTTTTGCACCGACATAGCAATTTGAGCGTGGAAAGTAAATGTGTTCCACGGCTGTAACAGCCACCATGTCTGTTTCGCGTTGATCTGCGACACCACTTCGACCAACAAAATCGGCTTCTTCTGATGAATTGGAGTTAGAGGCATAACCCTTTAACAAATCCATACTTTAACGCTACTGACAAATAGCGTATTAAAGAAGGCAAAAGTGAACAGGTCCTTTGCACTTACGTCACAATCTTCGCTTCGAACAGGACAACGCATTTTTCACACTCGAAAATGAGAATAATAAACTATCCGCAATTTTTTAGACCTGTAAAAAGTCATTCACTCAAGTGGCCATATTGACGGACAGACTGGACTATAGGTGCCCGTATAAAGGGTATAAAGGAAGTTTTCTGAAAGAGACAATCGGCGACAAAATTAGTTGAGACAGTTGCCAACAGAGCACACTGGCAACGACACATTCATTGTTTGCAAAGAAAACCTGTCCAGAAGGTACGTTTCCGGGATACCCTCCCTCCCCCACCCTAATCAATGTTGTACCGCTGTCGACAAGGCTCGTAGAAAACAGAAAAACACAACATTGTCCCGGGGGTGCGGGGGAGAGGGCCATTTGCGCCGCTGAGCTTGAAATCGACTCTAAAGGATAAGAGTGTCTGAACAATTTTGACGCCGATTGTCTGTATGAAAAAGCTTTGTATGAAGTGTAATGACGACTTCTGATAAGCGTTTTTTTGCATTAATATATGAAATATACACATTTCAATAGCGTTTATGCGTTGTCATGTCATATAGGAATCAGAACATATATTAAATCACCTTTTTCTTTATCACGGTGATGTAGCAGTCACTGGTATGATTGCAGACATTTCAGTGTCGAACATAGTTTTCACACAGAACATTTCTAACGAGATAAGGGCATGTGTACGCTTGCCATAAGGGCATGTATACGCTTGCCATCTATTTGCGAAGGGCGGAAAGTGAATGATATTGTCAGGGGAAGTGATCTCTCACGGGCTTCGATCTACCGCATTCTAAAAAAAGAGAAATTTCAACGCAAGTAATCACTACCGAGAACGTCAATTACAACGGCCAAAATGTGGATGTCGAACGCGCAGCGAAGTTAAGTTCACGCCACAAACGCTTATTATTGAGAGAAAGGACATCGTACTAAATAATGACAATTTCAAGACGATTTGTGCAGTGTTTTGGATTTGACATATCTTGAAATAAAGTGATACGTTCGGAACATTGCGTGACGTTTAGCATTCACTTTTGAAATTCACCATACATGATTCCATTTCAACTTGTTACAAGGGATATGACCCATAAAAAAGAGGGAAATATAAATAGCAAAGACAGTTTATAACTCCTGGGACAAAAAGAGAGCAGCAAACAATGCTGTACTCTGATTTTAGGAACTCCGCGGAGGAGTGGCCACGAGTAACCACGAGTAACCATAATTAACAAGTAGAATAATTACATTATCCTTTTATAATAATCTTGTGGTTACTCGTGGTTACTCGTGGTTACTCGTGGTAAATGAGAAAATATTGTTTCTTTACTCCCAAAAACATTCATTTCCCACCAAAACCAGCTCTGCAAAGCATCTGCGACAAGGTGGAAAGTCTTTTTGCACCGACATAGCAATTTGAGCGTGGAAAGTAAATGTGTTCCACGGCTGTAACAGCCACCATGTCTGTTTCGCGTTGATCTGAGACACCACTTCGACCAACAAAATAGTCTTATTATGATGAATTGGAGTTAGAGGCATAACCCTTTAACAAATCCATACTTTAACGCTACTGACAAATAGCGTATTAAAGAAGGCAAAAGTGAACAGGTCCTTTGCACTTACGTCACAATCTTCGTTTCGCACAGGACAACGCATTTTTCACACTCGAAAACGAGAATCATAAACTATCCGCAATTTTTTAGACCTGTAAAAAGTCTTTCACTCATGTGGTCATATTGACGAACAGACTGGACTATAGGTGCCTGTATCAAGGGTATAGAGGAACTTTCCTGAAATAGACAATCGGCGACAAAATTAGTTGAGACAGTTGCCAACAGAGCACACTGGCAACGACACATTCATTGTTTGCAAAGAAAACCTGTCCAGAAGGTACGTTTCCGGGATACCCTCCCTCCCCCACCCTAATCAATGTTGTACCGCTGTCGACAAGGCTCGTAGAAAACAGAAAAACACAACATTGTCCCGGGGGTGCGGGGGAGAGGGCCATTTGCGCCGCTGAGCTTGAAATCGACTCTAAAGGATAAGAGTGTCTGAACAATTTTGACGCCGATTGTCTGTATGAAAAAGCTTTGTATGAAGTGTAATGACGACTTCTGATAAGCGTTTTTTTGCATTAATATATGAAATATACACATTTCAATAGCGTTTATGCGTTGTCATGTCATATAGGAATCAGAACATATATTAAATCACCTTTTTCTTTATCACGGTGATGTAGCAGTCACTGGTATGATTGCAGACATTTCAGTGTCGAACATAGTTTTCACACAGAACATTTCTAACGAGATAAGGGCATGTGTACGCTTGCCATAAGGGCATGTATACGCTTGCCATCTATTTGCGAAGGGCGGAAAGTGAATGATATTGTCAGGGGAAGTGATCTCTCACGGGCTTCGATCTACCGCATTCTAAAAAAAGAGAAATTTCAACGCAAGTAATCACTACCGAGAACGTCAATTACAACGGCCAAAATGTGGATGTCGAACGCGCAGCGAAGTTAAGTTCACGCCACAAACGCTTATTATTGAGAGAAAGGACATCGTACTAAATAATGACAATTTCAAGACGATTTGTGCAGTGTTTTGGATTTGACATATCTTGAAATAAAGTGATACGTTCGGAACATTGCGTGACGTTTAGCATTCTCTTTTGAAATTCACCATACATGATTCCATTTCAACTTGTTACAAGGGATATGACCCATAAAAAAGAGGGAAATATAAATAGCAAAGACAGTTTATAACTCCTGGGACAAAAAGAGAGCAGCAAACAATGCTGTACTCTGATTTTAGGAACTCCGCGGAGGAGTGGCCACGAGTAACCACGAGTAACCATAATTAACAAGTAGAATAATTACATTATCCTTTTATAATAATCTTGTGGTTACTCGTGGTTACTCGTGGTTACTCGTGGTAAATGAGAAAATATTGTTTCTTTACTCCCAAAAACATTCATTTCCCACCAAAACCAGCTCTGCAAAGCATCTGCGACAAGGTGGAAAGTCTTTTTGCACCGACATAGCAATTTGAGCGTGGAAAGTAAATGTGTTCCACGGCTGTAACAGCCACCATGTCTGTTTCGCGTTGATCTGCGACACCACTTCGACCAACAAAATCGGCTTCTTCTGATGAATTGGAGTTAGAGGCATAACCCTTTAACAAATCCATACTTTAACGCTACTGACAAATAGCGTATTAAAGAAGGCAAAAGTGAACAGGTCCTTTGCACTTACGTCACAATCTTCGCTTCGCACAGGACAACGCATTTTTCACATTCGAAAACGAGAATAATAAACTATCCGCAATTTTTTTAGACCTGTAAAAAGTCTTTCACTCATGTGGTCATATTGACAGACAGACTGGACCATAGGTGCCCGTATAAAGGGTCTAGAGGAAGTTTTCTGAAACAGACAATCGGCGACAAAATTAGTTGAGACAGTTGCCAACAGGGCACACTGGCAACGACACATTCATTGTTTCCAAAGAAAACCTGTCCAGAAGGTACGTTTCCGGGATACCCTCCCTCCCCCACCCTAATCAATGTTGTACCGCTGTCGACAAGGCTCGTAGAAAACAGAAAAACACAACATTGTCCCGGGGGTGCGGGGGAGAGGGCCATTTGCGCCGCTGAGCTTGAAATCGACTCTAAAGGATAAGAGTGTCTGAACAATTTTGACGCCGATTGTCTGTATGAAAAAGCTTTGTATGAAGTGTAATGACGACTTCTGATAAGCGTTTTTTTGCATTAATATATGAAATATACACATTTCAATAGCGTTTATGCGTTGTCATGTCATATAGGAATCAGAACATATATTAAATCACCTTTTTCTTTATCACGGTGATGTAGCAGTCACTGGTATGATTGCAGACATTTCAGTGTCGAACATAGTTTTCACACAGAACATTTCTAACGAGATAAGGGCATGTGTACGCTTGCCATAAGGGCATGTATACGCTTGCCATCTATTTGCGAAGGGCGGAAAGTGAATGATATTGTCAGGGGAAGTGATCTCTCACGGGCTTCGATCTACCGCATTCTAAAAAAAGAGAAATTTCAACGCAAGTAATCACTACCGAGAACGTCAATTACAACGGCCAAAATGTGGATGTCGAACGCGCAGCGAAGTTAAGTTCACGCCACAAACGCTTATTATTGAGAGAAAGGACATCGTACTAAATAATGACAATTTCAAGACGATTTGTGCAGTGTTTTGGATTTGACATATCTTGAAATAAAGTGATACGTTCGGAACATTGCGTGACGTTTAGCATTCACTTTTGAAATTCACCATACATGATTCCATTTCAACTTGTTACAAGGGATATGACCCATAAAAAAGAGGGAAATATAAATAGCAAAGACAGTTTATAACTCCTGGAACAAAAAGAGAGCAGCAAACAATGCTGTACTCTGATTTTAGGAACTCCGCGGAGGAGTGGCCACGAGTAACACGAGTAACCATAATTAACAAGTAGAATAAGTACAGTATCGTTTTATAATAATCTTGTGGTTACTCGTGGTTACTCGTGGTTACTCGTGGTAAATGAGAAAATATTGTTTCTTTACTCCCAAAAACATTCATTTCCCACCAAAACCAGCTCTGCAAAGCATCTGCGACAAGGTGGAAAGTCTTTTTGCACCGACATAGCAATTTGAGCGTGGAAAGTAAATGTGTTCCCCGGCTGTAACAGCCACCATGTCTGTTTCGCGTTCATCTGCGACACCACGTCCACCAACAAAATCGGCTTCTTCTGATGAATTGGAGTTAGAGGCATAACCCTTTAACAAATCCATACTTTAACGCTACTGACAAATAGCGTATTAAAGAAGGCAAAAGTGAACAGGTCCTTTGCACTTACGTCACAATCTTCGTTTCGCACAGGACAACGCATTTTTCACACTCGAAAACGAGAATAATAAACTATCCGCAATTTTTTAGACCTGTAAAAAGTCTTTCACTCATGTGGTCATATTGACGGACAGACTGGACTATAGGTGCCCGTATAAAGGGTATAAAGGAACTTTCCTGAAATAGACAATCGGCGACAAAATTAGTTGAGACAGTTGCCAACAGAGCACACTGGCAACGACACATTCATTGTTTGCAAAGAAAACCTGTCCAGAAGGTACGTTTCCGGGATACCCCTCCCTCCCCCACCCTAATCAATGTTGTACCGCTGTCGACAAGGCTCGTAGAAAACAGAAAAACACAACATTGTCCCGGGGGTGCGGGGGAGAGGGCCATTTGCGCCGCTGAGCTTGAAATCGACTCTAAAGGATAAGAGTGTCTGAACAATTTTGACGCCGATTGTCTGTATGAAAAAGCTTTGTATGAAGTGTAATGACGACTTCTGATAAGCGTTTTTTTGCATTAATATATGAAATATACACATTTCAATAGCGTTTATGCGTTGTCATGTCATATAGGAATCAGAACATATATTAAATCACCTTTTTCTTTATCACGGTGATGTAGCAGTCACTGGTATGATTGCAGACATTTCAGTGTCGAACATAGTTTTCACACAGAACATTTCTAACGAGATAAGGGCATGTGTACGCTTGCCATAAGGGCATGTATACGCTTGCCATCTATTTGCGAAGGGCGGAAAGTGAATGATATTGTCAGGGGAAGTGATCTCTCACGGGCTTCGATCTACCGCATTCTAAAAAAAGAGAAATTTCAACGCAAGT
>NC_090892.1:48555221-48577721 GCF_036669925.1 Montipora capricornis | reverse complement strand
CGTTAATTAGACTAAATTCGTGTAATGTGAGTTTGCATTACCAAGTTATTGAGATCACCTATCGACGGAGAGAGACATGGGAACACGACACTGTTCCGTATAAAGGTCTCCTCGTTGCAAGTCCCATCTATTACTGTTGGCCCCACTGCAAAGCTATGGTGACAAATTGTTTGAAAGGAAATTCAAGTTGCCCTGATCAAACTCCAGGCCCACCATTTGCAGAACACGACCAGTGGATATATTTTAGCATCCAAATCGTCATAATTATCATTTCTCTCTGTGGAAACTCTCTCCTGATCAGAGCGTTTTGCAAATTCTCCAACCTGCGAACCGCTTCGAACGTTATAGTGATGAGCTTGTGCGTTGCTGATATTTTAATACCTGTCTCATTCATTCTCCACATGATTCAAAGTGCGCTAAAACATGGATCTACCGACGAAATCCAGCTTACATTTTGCAAGGCAAGCGCCTTCTTCAGCTTCTTTTTGATGTCGGTCATCATTTTTCATCTGGTGTTGATCAGCGTGAATCGTTTCGTGGCAATCAAGTTCTCTCTGCGGTACCACTCTATTTTGACCCATCGCCGAGCGCTGATTGCTTCTATTGCGATGTGGTTGTGGGCTGCTTTGATAACTTTGGTCTTACCGCAAATCCTCAAAGCAATCCATGACGGTGCCGCCTTCGAATCCTTAATGCACGCTTTCCATCCATGCCTAAGAGCCTCCAATTCGAAGCGGTGTTCCAATTCGTCAGTCGAAGCGTACGAGATCTTTCTGAAAACAACACAACTAGGCATCCCTTTGATGATAATTCTATGCTCGTACAGCTACGTCTACATAGTGTCTCACAAACACCGAAGCCACGTGGCAGCACAAAACGACGCGCAAAGAAATTTAACCCTAAAACAGGAAATGAAAGGGGCTCGCATCCTCGCCATTACTGTAGCACTTTGCCTTCTGAGTTTGTTGCCAGTATCAACATTGATGTGCCTCCTTGCCGACGGCAAACTTAGTCCCCAATACAGAACTACACCTAAAAGGATCGCTTACACCTTAGCGATGGGTATGAACGCCATCTGTAATCCACTTGTCTACGGCTTGGGAAACCAGCAAGTTAGGAAAGCTCTACGACGAATGTTCAAGGGCGCTTAATAACCCCTCCAGTATATTCGACTGTAAGCCAGTCTTTTTGCGACAGAATCTATAAATTGTCGTAAAACCAAAGAATCTCTTTGTGGCACATTTAATTTCACTTCAAGCTTTTGGAGTCATGTATATACAGAAATAAGCAATTTGAAAACTGAAAAATGAGAACATTGTTGAGGAAACCTAGATCAGCAAAAAAGGCGACTAGTTGGTATTTACTAAGAGCGGAAGGGAGACAAACCCGCGTGAGCTCTGGAGCATATTTCTCGCTTGTAATTCCAAAGTCCCAAAAACCAAAGCCCACTGCCTTCGCTGATATTTACCAGATATGATACGAAGGAGACCTATAAACTAGCCTAGCCTTCTTACTTTTGCAAAATGTATCAAATAGGAATTGTCACGGTTTTTTCAACTTAGACTTTACCTTTTGAGGTTTATTCTCTGTTCTTCATTACTTTTGTGGATCTTCAGTAGCATTTCAGTCTTTAGCTGGTTTAGAGATGACATTTTTCGATACTGACTAACGAACATGTATAAGATCTTTCAGTACTACTTTGGGCACAGAATGTTACGAGAGGTGTACCTGTGTTAGGTCGTGTTAAAGTTCAAATGCAGTCAGACACTAAAGGATGATTTTTACAAGCGATGCAAGTGTGAACACAAGCAAACCCTATAGAGCACTTTCATAAATGGCGACCACTTTTACATTCTTTTGTCTCTATGTTAATTAGACTTTGATACAAAAATTCTTTTGAATTTTCCTCATCGTAGCGAGGCTAGAAAGGCTTATTAGCATTAAAACAAAAGAATATTTTATTTGGCCGCCATTATGAAAGAGGTCTATAGCGTTTCAGTAATCATTTGACAAGTTAGTCAAGTTAATGCTTATCTTGCTTATGCTTGGCGTCGCTAGTGAAAATCACTCGGCAGCAATATTCATTCAATTCATTATTCATTCTACAAATGATCTGGAAACTGTAAATCTTTTCTGCGAAGAACACGCATAAGAAAAGAAGCTCAGGAGCTTTCGCTGTTATCTCAGAAGCTTCATCGACAACAAGACGTTAATCAATTTGTGGAACACGGCTTCTTATCACGGGCTTTCAATGTCTATTCTCGGTTTTCCCATGACGTCACCGCGGCCATATTTGTGTCCCCATCCAATCCTCCGGGAATTTCACTCTACTATTATGCAAACGATTTCTTTTGTTTGCGTTGAAAAACATGGCTGTTGATCACGCGCGTGAAAACCAACAATGGCTGACAAAAATGCCCGGGGGGATTCCCATATAAAAAGGGAAGAAATGTAAAAGTGTGAATTTCTTCGCGCGTAACCCTAAAGGAGACCTTCATGGCTACATATGACTGCGTTTTGCCCAGAACACCCTAAGTGAGATCAAAATCCGAAATTTACACCCCTAAGCGAGACGACGAGCATCCATCCCCTTTTTATATGGGAGTCCTGTTAGGGCAAAAATGGTGGGAAAACTAAAACGAAAGAAATGGCAACAGGTAAACTGTAGGCTAATGGCTGTGGAGTTGTTATATTCGAGACCATCGAAAACGAACCTAGATGGTCTTTTGCGCGAATACCATTGGTCCAAGCGAGGGGTGAAGATGAGTAACTTCTATAGCTTGCATGGCTTTGGTCATCCCTATACTTTCCCAAAACAACCTAAGCAAAGAAAAATTGACTTCAATCTCTCTTTTCGTTTGAATTGTGTAAATATATTAAATAAGACTATTGAAGATTTCGCGCAATCCACCTTTTCAGACGGATATCACTCAATAAAATCCCAGACTAGTCGCTCCATGAGCGTACACTGGGTTGCCTGTGGTATGTGTTACTCAAAAACAGAAGGAACTGAGTTGGGTGGTATTAAACTGCAGCGTTCCAGGCAATTTTTGCAAGAAGGTCGGGGGTCATTAAGACCATCTAAGGGGTTACCCAGAAGTCGTACCAGCAGAGGCCCTTTGGCTCACACGTTCATACGACGAAACGAATCGTTTTCTGTTGTTAAAAACCTGGCTACCAGCTTATTAATCATTTGTCAGAAAGAAAAAATTCCTGTCATCTTTAGAAAAAATAGGCACGCATTGCGTACGTGTGGTAGTGCAGTAACACAGCACTTTATTCCATATTGTCAACTGAGCTGCCTTTTGTCTACCACGAGATTCAAGTTGTCTTTGCATAATATATAGCTCTAAAAGTACACGATATCGTTTTGGTATTGTACATCATTGTAGTGCCATGGTAGAAGTCTTAGCTAAATAGTCCCCTGAGGAGACATGTGGTTACTAGCAAAGTACTAAACACAGAAAGATTGAAGAAAATAAAAGGGAATCAAGAAACATTGGCTTCTGGGCTGATATGTTGATCATTTTCATCGCAAGTTCAAGCGTGCACTCTGAGCATCTGACAGGTTTGTAGTACAAAAGTTCACTGAAGTCAAGGGACCCGGCGGGGTTAGTATCTGGATGGGTGACTTAACAAATATACTACTTTGTAACAGAAGCATAGCACCAAAAATTCTATTTTAACACTCAAAAATACTATCTAAGCAAGGTACAGATTTTGTTAGCTTGCTTTATGCAAAACAATTATTGATGAAAAAGTAAATAAATATTGATACACAGTTTTTAGGAAGAGCAGAAGGAAGTTTTCAGGACGGTCGATCAAGAATAAAATATTTTGCCATCAGCAACAAAATCTGCGACATAAAAACAACATTAATTTTGAACCGCGAATAAGCGAAAAACATTTTGGGAGATTTTTGCTACTTTCAGTTTTGTTACTGTACTTTTGGCTGCACAAGTAAATCGCAAAATCGAAAGTGACCGCTGTATTATTCCCGAGAGTAATAAAGTATCCAAACAAACAGATTTAACTCAACCAATTTCATTGCAAACGTAACATGGCCGCCGCCATCAAAAGCACATGGTTTTTCCTATCCCAGCATACTTAGCGGCCCAATACATTACATCTCCCCTATCCTCAGAAAAATGCTCTCTTACAAGAATAAAGAAATCTCCACGAACAATAAAGTCAACTATACTAACGATGAAGTCTCTTCTTCTAAAACTTAAATGTTCAAACTGTATATAGTTCCGAAGAGAGAGAATCAGTGTTCATGTTCCCCAAAGAAAATTAATAACATAATCTCTTAATCTCTCTGGCAATCTCCTTGTCCTCTGGGGTCTCAGATTCCTTGGTGGTTCTGGTGCCGCTCCAACATTCTCCTGCAGATTGGGGCACTCCCCTCTATCCAGCAGCCCGGCAGTCGATTCTGGTACGGGTGGTTGGTAAGGTGATGGCACAGGGTCTAGTTCCTGCTGGGGTGTGGGGGGTGTTGACACAGAGTCTGACCCTTGTTGGAGTGTGGGATCTCCCTCTCTAATGTATTGCTTCACATGACTTGTGTTTCTGGAGTACTGGTTCCCTGTTGGACTCTCTACCACGAGGCTGTTCCCAGTCTTGCTGACAACCTTACAGGGATTTGGGTTAAATGCTGTGCTGAGTTTGTTAGTCTTGTCTTGTTGGACAAGCACTTCATCACCCAGTTCAATGCTGGAGGGGCTAGCCCTGCGGTGTATGTCTGCGTAAGCTTTACTCTTAGCTTTCTGCTCAGCATCGCGATCGTGTAGTTCATAGTCATAGGCATGGCCGATGCTTAAATCAGGGATCTTCCCCTTGACTTTTCGGTTAAAAAGTAGCTCAGCGGGACTCCTTCCAGTCGTATTATGGGGAATGCTTCTGTAGGCAGAGAGATACCTCCTTAATTCTGCTCTCCATGGTTTGTTCTCTGCCTGAGCAATTTGTAGTCGTTTCAACAGTGACCGATTCTGTCTTTTGACTTCTGCGTTCGCTTGGGCCCACTTGGCAGTAACTTTCTGATGTATAATATTATGCTGTTCACAATATTCTCTAAATTCATTCGACTTGAATTGTGGACCATTATCGGACTTGATGGTATTTGGCAGCCCACCTTGCATACGGCGAGAGCTACTGAAATTTAAACTGACCAATCAAAATTGAGCCAGCGGGAAAAACTGTGCTATCCTTGTGCTAACCGACGTCACGCCAATTGTTTACATTCGGTGGACACATCGCTCAGCGTTCTCTTGTGACTCTCTTGACCGTCGCTTCTTTGAACTCAGCGAGACAGAAATGACGCATTGTTCTGGCAATCGATTTGCCAATCCACTTTATTTGGTCTAGCATGCGATTAACAACCAGGATCGCTTTTAAACTTTATTCTGTAGAAGAAGAAGACGTTGCTGAGTGAACATTTTTACGACGAAATCCCTTGGCTTTGATGTCCGATAACGGAGCCGCTCTAATGAGTGTTGGGTCAATCACATTTGGTCGTCTGACCATATGAAGTTTTTTCAGCTCTTGTTTGTGTCCATCATGATCGAACTTCAGGTGAAGCGCTATGCTGCTTTATGCCAACTTCGATGGCTTGTGATGAACTTGCCCAAATTGTTGTTGTATTTGGGCAAGATTGGTCTTATCGGGTTGGAACTTAATAGTGAGGGGAACAATTTTTGGTTCATCTGCTGTGCCAAACAACAAACAATGCTGTTGGGTGTTCCACGTGCTTGGCGAGTCTTGCACGACCATCTTCTATCAGATCTGGAGTGGAGTTTTCTTTCAGTGATTACAACTTGTGTTAGATATAGAAATCCGCCAGAGGACTGGACACTGTATGCGACGTCATGTGACGTCAGAGAGAGAACCATGTGCTTTTGAAAAAGTTATGAAGCTAAACAGTTAAGTTAAAAACTGTGGAAATACACGTGGAATAATTCAACATTGTGTGGATTTCTTGTGTAACATTTTGGGGGCCTGTCCGGGAGAAATTGTGGAAGAAACTGGATGGTTTTATTAACTGTTTGGATGGTCGATTGATCACTGTGTACGAGGACTTGAGTGTATCGCCGCCATTGCACCTCGATTTTGTGTTTCGATGGACAACGTTTTGTCGAGCAGGATGCAACGGGTTGTAGTTTAAGGGAATATGTGGTGTGGACAGCTGGTCATAAGATAGTGGGACGCGGATTCGAGAACAGGGAAGGTAGGAACGCTGTTTTATTGGATTTTATGTATGCTGGTTTGTGATCGTGTTGTTTATAAGTAAATGCGAAATGGCCGAAGAGAAACTGATTCTCCTGGATCGCAAAATTTTGTCGTTGGACTTGAGTAGGTTATGTGAATTTTCTATTAATGCTATAGTTGAAAAGTCGGCAGTAGAGGGCAAGAGGAAATTAAGTGTTATTCGGGACATCAGACGAAAAATTGAGGATTCAGTTGAGGATTTGTCCGACGATGATCAAATTGAGTATGTCGATGGGTTAATCGCACATTTGGGCCCACCGCCACTCGAGGGAATGGAAGTTAATTACGGCCAAGAAGAATTAGAAAACATAGGCGACCTAAAGAAACTCAAGGAAGAACTGGGTACATTAGAGTATAAGCAGCAACAAGTCGTGGAAAAATTGGCAAAAATGCAAAAAGAAGAGCCTACTGACTCAGTGAAGGACGAAGGCACGATTAAGTTTCCGGTTAAAGGGTTGAGCAAAGCATATTCCGCAGAGATTTTAAAATACAAGGAGTGGTGGGCGACCCTGGCCAGAAGGATAAGCTGGGTTATCAAGCTTTAATATCCCAAATAGAATCAGGGCTTACCAAGGGATACTCGGACCAGGAAGTAGTTAGTGCCGTAGTCCGTGCTATACAGCCAGGCCTGCAACTAAGAAGCTATCTAGAAAACATGACTGACCTAACCCTGCCCAGGCTGCGTAAGATTCTTTGCTTCCATTTTCATGAGAAAAATGCCACAGAACTTTACCAGCTTCTAACAAACATTGCCCAGCTGCCCAATGAAGACCCGCAGTCATTTTTTATGAGAGCACTCACGATTAGACAGAAGATAATTAGTGTTTCAAAAGAGTCTGATAGTGGGGTTAAGTATGATGCTTCCTCGGTGCAAAGTTTGTTCCTGCATGCCTTGGAAACTGGTCTCGCTGATGAAACCATCCGTACAAAAATACGACCTCTCATTCAAAACCCAAAAGTCGCACACGAAGACCTCATTGGAGCAATGAGCCTAGCCATATCGGCAGAAGCCGAGCGAAGTAATAAGTTCAGTCTTACTAACAGGGGAAAGTCTGCAAAGGTGTTCACCGTTGAAAGTGCAGTAGAACCAAACACAAGGAAAGAATTGCAGAAGGACTCACAAGTCCTAGCTACACTGAAGGCTGTACAAGCAGAGCTGGCCGCAGTGAAATCGGAAGTTAAGACCCTCCGGGAAGTAGCAGGTAACCAGAAAGGAGACACTATGATACCTAGTCATCATGGTGGGGGTGGAGTGAAAGCTGGAACAAGACGACCAGGTTGCCAAGAGTGTAGAAGGAAGGGGGAAGGCGACCGATGTCCACATTGCTACCTCTGTGGTGGCTTGAACCATATTTCACGCTACTGTCAGACCAGGCTCAGAAGTTATCCGGGAAACGCAGCCAGGCTACCCCCGCGGGACAGGGAGTAGCCTCGCCAGAGAAAGAGAAGTCCCACCAGTGTAGTTGTTGCCTGAAGCCCGATTGCCACACACAGTTACTACAGTGTTCAAGGTGCCAGTCTGTTTGGTATTGTTCGGTACGTTGCCAGAAGGCTCATTGGCCAAAGCATAAAGTGTTATGCAAAGCAATCAAGGAACTCTCTGAGAGAGAATCGTTTAAAGAAAAGGGGTTAGGAGATGCCCAAGACAGAGGTGTGTATGCTAGTCACATCTCTCCCAGGCAACAGGAACGTATAGTTAAGCTGGTGGGAGGAAAGTGTTTGGTAGTCTGCTACCTGGATGACATGGCTACAAAAGTTTTATGGTACACAGGAGCCCAAGTGTCAATTGTTTCAGAAGATTTCCTGAAGAGCCAACTACCAACAGTCAAAATAAGGGATATTGAACACTTTCTTGGTACAGATGGGTCCATAAGTTTGCAAGCAGCAAATGAGACGAATATCCTTTACTGTGGATGGGTAGAGATTGGTGTAAGGTTAACAAATGAAAATGAGACAGAAACTAGGGTTCCGTTCTTGGTGACAATGGAGAACATTGAGCAGCCCATCATTGGTTTTAATGTTATAGAATTAATGGTCAAGAATACTGAAGGCAAAGAAGATGATGCATTACTGGGAAGGATGTTAAGAAGCTTTAAAACGAGTAAAAGTGGTGACATACAAGCGTTGATAAGCCTAATACGTACTACCAATTCTGATGAACTTTGTCTAGTTAAATCTACAAAGAAGCCACACACTGTCCCTGCAGGGGAGACGGTTCACTTACCTTGTCGTGCTAATACTGGACCAATCTACCATAAGACCCCTGTCATTTTTGAGCCAGATGAGTTGACAACCTGGCCTGCAGGATTAGCAGTCCACGAATCCCTTACCACTGTGAAGGAGGGTGATGCAACCATCTTATTAGTCGCAGTGACCAACAACACAAACCACGATATCACCCTGCCTGGAAGAGTTGTCCTGGGGCGCCTCTAGCTGGTCCGGTCAGTTACTCCTATTGAAGTCAGGTTTAAGGACCCTGAGACACCGACCCCATGCGAGGGACCGCCTTGTGAAAAAGATACACCGGCTGAACGGATTGAGAGTGACTTGCCATGGTTACCTGAAGTTGATTTGAGTGGACTGACGGTAAAACAAAAGGAGCAGGCAAGACAGTTGTTGATTGAAGAAGCGGATGCATTTGCAACGAACGATGATGATGTCGGCTGCATTCCCGAATTGGAGATGGATATTAGACTGACTAGTGACCAGCCAGTGCAGAAGAATTACATTTCCATACCCCGTCCACTCTACCCAGAAGTTAAAGGTTACGTTGAAGACTTGCTGAACCAAGGTTTCATCGGGAAGTCCAAATCGCCATTCTCAAGTAGTGTTGTCTCTGTTCGCAAGAAAGATGGCGGAATGAGGTTATGTATAGACTACAGAGAATTAAATAAGAAAACAGTGCCAGACCGACATCCTATTCCTCGGATCCAGGAAGCGTTAGACAGTCTAGGAGGCAAGTCATGGTTTAGTGTTTTGGATCAGGGAAAAGCCTATCATCAGGGGTTCATCGGCGAGAAAAGTCAACCGTTAACTGCGTTTATTACACCTTGGGGGTTATACGAATGGGTGCGGATACCATTCGGACTCATGAATGCGCCCGCAAACTTTCAAAGATTTATGGAGAACTGTCTTGGCGAGCTGCGTGACGAGATGTGTATCCCCTACTTAGATGATGTAATTGTATTCTCAGAAACATTTTCGGAACATATTGAACATCTCCGTAAAGTTCTTCGTCGGTTGAGGAGTTATGGTGTGAAGCTTAAGCCTGGAAAGTGTGCATTGTTCAAACGGGAAGTGTCTTTCCTTGGAAGAATTATCTCTCAAGACGGGTACCGGATAGATCCCAAAGCTACAAATGCAGTGATTGCAATGAAGAATTTAAAACCGCCATGGGTCTACTTGGGGTGTACCGCCGTCATATCAAAAACTTTGCACAAATAGCAAAACCCGTTTACGATCTCCTCAATCATGACCTGCTGGGGAAAAAGAATGCTACCTCAACCAGACAGAGCCCAGGGTTGCGTAGTGGACAGTTACCATCTTCGTCACCAGTGAAGTGGGAACCCAGGCACCAGTCTGCGTTGGCTACCCTAATAGGTAAAATAACTTCACCTCCTCTACTGGCATACCCAGATTATAATGCGCCATTCATTGTACACACCGATGCATCACAGGATGGCTTGGGAGCGGTCTTGTATCAGAAGCAGAACGGTTCTACCCGAGTAATTGCATATGCCTCTAGGACTCTAACCCCGGCTGAACTCAACTACCACTTGCACTCTGGCAAATTGGAATTCTTAGCATTGAAATGGGCTGTGTAAGAACATTTAAGGTAATCCCTCTATTACTCTAATGACTTTGTAGTATACACCGACAACAATCCCTTGACTTATGTGTTAACATCTGCTAAGTTAAATGCTACAGGATTGCGGTGGGTTGGAGAGCTTGCAGACTTTAACTTTGAAATACGGTATCGACCAGGCAGGTTGAATGCTGATGCTGATAGCCTTTCCCGATTACCCCGTGACTTCCACACCTACATGGACAGTTGTACTGAGAAGTTAACTCCGGAAAGCTTGCATGCATCAATCTCTGCAGTCCAGACATTGTCAAATGGGGACTCAATATGGCTGACAGCTCTGACTGATGAAGAAGAGGAACTCCATCTTGTCGACGCCCCGTCATTAGCATCTTGCAATCAAGTAAGAGTGGTGGATTTAGTGATAGCACAGAAAGAAGACCCTCACATTGGACGTGTCCTTGAATTACTCAAAGCAAACCACAAACCGACAGTGAAGGAAAAGTGCCAAGAATCACCTTTGGTTCGTAAGTTCCTGAACGAGTGGCACAAGTTTCATGTACACAGGAACAGTGGTTTACCTTATCGTAACCAGCAGGTCCTTCTCCCACTGAAATTTCGTCGCAACGTTTACCTTGAACTCCACGAAGAAATGGGCCACCTTGGTGTTGAAAGAGTGCTAGCTCTGGCTCGAGAGAGATTTTATTGGCCACACATGAGGAGAGATGTAGAGAACTTTATCCATCACGTATGCCGATGTCTAAAACAGAGACGTCCAAATCTACCAACAAGAGAACCATTACAGCCAATTACAACAACGGCTCCTCTTCAAATGGTTTCCATCGACTTTGTGCACCTAGAGCGGAGCTCCGGAGGCTATGAATATATCCTGGTGGTGGTAGATCACTTTACCAAGTATGCGCAAGCGTACCCAACGAGGAATAAGACCGCTATTACCGCTGCAGACAAGATCTTCAATGATTTCATCCCACGCTTTGGGTTTCCTGAGAAAATCCATCATGACATGGGAGGCGAGTTTGAAAACCGTTTGTTCAAGAGGCTTGAGGAACTCTCTGGAGTAATGCACTCGAGGACTACTCCATACCATCCACAGGGCAATGGTTTGGTTGAGAGAATGAACCGTACGTTACTCAGTATGTTGCGAACCCTACCTGAAAATCACAAATCCAGCTGGAAAGACCGTGTAAATAAACTAGTTCACGCATACAACTGCACTGTCCATGAGTCAACAGGTTATGCTCCATTTTTTCTTTTATTTGGTCGTAATCCTCGCCTGCCAATTGATGTAATGTTTGATCTCGAGGAGGAAAGGGGAGCCAAATCACATGCTGAGTATGTTACCAAGTGGAAGTCTGCCATGCAAGAAGCTTACTCACTCGCGTCAAAATCTGCCATGAAAAGTGCCATGAGAGGGAAAAAGAATTATGACAAACGAGTAAGATCATCAGCGCTACAAGTAGGAGATCGTGTCCTGGTACGCAACCTCACTCCTCGTGGTGGACCAGGAAAGCTCCGTGCGTTCTGGGAAGACCAAATTCATCTGGTCGTTGCAAGAAAGGGGGAGGGGAGCCCAGTATACGACGTAAGGCCAGAATCAAGTCAGGGACCTAGCCGTACTCTACATCGAAACCTCTTACTCCCTTGTGACTGGTTGCCAGGGAAACCCTGGGAGGACCTCCCTCCTGTAAAAAAGCGCAGAACACCGGCACCTTACTTTTGCGATGACACCCAACCACTGGTACACGAAGGGGACGGAAGTGACAGCGAAGACGATCTTCCAGAAATTTCATGCGGTAACCGCCCACTGAGACGTGATAGAAATGACCAAACACAGATACAGGTAGAGTCTACAAGGAAAGACGAACCACAACCAGATATCACCTATGTTCCTGCTGGTGAGGTGTCAAGTGAAACGGGAACAGAAGCTAACATTGCTGGTACCTCTAACGAAGCACCGTTGATGGAGGACCCTCAAGCAGATGGTGGAGAGATGGTCGAACAAGAGTATACTGGCAACCTAGGCCGGCCTCAGCGTCTGAGACAGGGCCCAAAGCGCCTTACTTATGACACTCCTGGGGAACCAACTTACGTGCAGCAGGTTCGTGCCAGTCCATTTGCAGAAATACAGCAGTGCGGGATACCTACACCGCCAACACCCTACATACCTGAACTGCCAGTGAACCAGTACTGTGTGCTACCACCAGCCTTGAACTACATAGTTCCACCGGTACCACCCATGATGTCCTGGAAGGCGAACATGATAGTGCCTCATATGATGCCCCAGCCAGTAGTACCACAGCTGCCCCAATGGATAGTGCCATACCATTAATTCAAGTGCAGATAAACAGTTTTTCTTTTTTTGCCTATTACATTGTTTTAATTAAAAAAAAAAAAACACGAGAAATTTCGTAAGTGTATTTAAACATTCGTTAAGTGAATGCTGTGAAAACTGTCTTAAGATAGTCGTTGTACTTCAGAATCGTGAACGCCAGTATGGAGAGATGAATTAAGAGATTAAGTGGTCTGTAAGGAGCTGGGCCTGATCACCCCACTCCAGGATTTAAGAAGTAAGGAATATTCTGAATCAAAAGCTACTACTCTTGTAAAGAATTATTCTGTTTTGCAAGTCAAATGTCATGGATGACATTCTTTTTTTAAGTTAGGGGGGAGTGTTAGATATAGAAATCCGCCAGAGGACTGGACACTGTATGCGACGTCATGTGACGTCAGAGAGAGAACCATGTGCTTTTGAAAAAGTTATGAAGCTAAACAGTTAAGTTAAAAACTGTGGAAATACACGTGGAATAATTCAACATTGTGTGGATTTCTTGTGTAACACTTGCGATTGTTCTGCAAACATCCACGTAGCATGAAGCACTTTTTAGTGACTCGAGGATCCCCGGCCCGTTTTGCTGTTTCAAAGGGAGTCGTGCATTTTTGAGCAGTTTGTCTTCAGTGGTTGTACGTTTTCGTTTGTTCCTGGTGGCGCAAAGTAACTTTGATGATTTTAAAGGACTTGAATCCTTAATTGAATTAGCTATGTTTTTATTAAGGAACCGACAGGAGAAACTGTCGGTTGAATAGACAATATTTGTAGTAAGCTCAACAAGTTGTTTGGCTCCACAAGTTTCAGTTTCAAGCCAGGTACCCAAATTCACCCAGGTACTGTTGAACACTACCATAGTTCTTTGGAAATTGAATAGTTCCTTGAACACCTGGTTGCTTGAAAAGAAACTTGATGTGTTTGTTCTCTCCATTGGTGAATGCAGCCACTAACTGTCCATTGTGGGTAAACTCCACACCAACTCTTCTTTCAATTTAATCTTTGTTCTTCGCAGGGAATCAACAATGGTGTCCCTTGTAAAATGTTAGTGTAAAGAGTTTGTTTAAGTTATTTCCCATTTCATAGGGTACTGTGGTTGCCAGATTCACTTTATAACTTATCATGGAAATGTAAATCAATACGAGTGAAAAGTCAGTCCCTTGAATTGTTGATAGAAAAACAAAATTAATTTAAATGCATATTGAAACATCAGTTGAGGAATATTTTTTCCCTCTTTGTGAACCTAACATACATTGCGGCCATTTGTTTACTGCTTGGTCATTCAATGTCTTGGTCACATCAAATAATTTATTTTTTAGGTATTGTGTATCTTTATCTAAAAACTTAACTGCTTGCCTTTTGGAGCCCTTTTGCGGCATAATTAGATAGGCAGGAAATGTTCCACATTTTATGGTAAATAGTTCTGCATAGTTTTAAGGAATATTGCAGCCAAATCTAATTGAATATGAGACTAAAATATGCTGTTTGACATTTTGTGAATTTAAAGACTGTTAACATTGTTTCTGCTTGTTTTAAAAGGCTTAAGGTTGGCACTCAAGTGTTCCTTCAATAATCTTATTCTCTAAAGATTACCTTGGGAGAATTGAATTAAGGCCAGTGTTTTCTTCTAGCTTCTTTCCCCAGTGTCCTCTGAGAATGGAGTTGATTTGGTTTTGTCCAATGTTGAAAGATGAAACAATGCCTAAACCAGCCACAAGGAATACTTCATGGTGACTTTTTACAAACATGGGCATGAGGGTGCTCGTAAGCATCTGAGCATTGTTTCACTTGCTAAAGTGTTATTATAAATAATTTATTTCTCTAAAAGAGTCTTCTTTTCCTGTTGGTCATTTAAAAAATTGTTGGAATAGCTTGTTTGATCTGTTGGATAGAAGCAGAACATTTGATGAGGCCCTCCTGGGGAGAGGAGTCCTTGTTCCCTTTAAATATTTGCTTGTGTTTCCTTGTTCCCCAAATTACTTTCAAACTTGTTCCCAGCTTTTTGATCCCTAAAATTTAAATTGGTTTTCTTCCCTTGTTCATTAAAATATTTTGATATTGTTGAAAAAAAACAGTGAGCAACATTGAATTTTAGTTACCTAAATTTTGAAATTTTAGATACTAGATATTATATTCATATTTTTACATTTTTATGTATATATTTCTTTTTTCTTTAATATTATTTTGTGGAAAACCTGTAAAATAGCTTCAGCTAAGTGTTTCTACCTACGTTAAATAAAGATTATGTATGTATGTTACTCTGTTCCCCAGTTTAAATTAGCCATGTTCTTTTCTTCCCCAAACCCCTGGGAGTGCCTCTTTGATGTTGATTCTCTTATTGGCCTAATAGTAATTCACTGTTGAATTGCAAGACACAGCAAGTTCTTATTTAGGATTGAGGGAAAAATAAATTTTCGCACAACACAAGAAACACAATTTTGACTGCCCCTTCTAGATCTTGCTCTTTGTTTGCACCTTTCTGGCGACCTGCGGGAGGGCAATTAGCTCTAGAATCTCTTCCTTAGTGAGCCTTCTGATGAAAACTTTCCAAGTCTGGCTTTCCGGTGTTAGCGGCCGTGGTTTTTGTGCAAAATTCAACAGCGGCTTCCTTGTAGCTTCTAAAAGGTGTTCCTTCGGACGATGGTTAGTAAAAGTTTTGTAGTGCTTATACAAATTTTCGCTACTTGAAAATGTATGTTTACACGAAACAAATATCAGCTTGACAATTTTTCTTTCCCGATACTCCATTTAAAATGTACGTGAGCGCTAATAATAAAGGGCTAGAAAACCATTTAAAACATGTTGTGGCAATTTTTTGTCAACAAACTTGGGTTGTCGGCGAGCAGAATTCGAACGAAAGCTGTTGTGCTTTGGCTTTTATTGGTGCTTTTTCTAACTATTCTAAGACGAATTCAGGCTGGTATTTTAGAATCAAGTGTAAGAAGACGGCAAAACCGTATTGATATGGTATTTTTTGAGATAACTTCGCGAATAAAGACTTTCGTCGCGTCCTTTCGATGGGGGGAGATATTTACGCACAACCGAAATGCACTGTTTCCGTGGAAGGGGCAAATGATTGACAGGATAGCACAGTTTTGTCTGCCGCGCGCACTGCGGGCGCGGGTTCCGTATGCAAGGCATGTCTGCAGAAGGTGTCAGCCAAACGGTCTGTGATCTTCTCAGCGGTAGTGGACTACATAACCTCGACTTCGTAAAATCGGCTGTAGTAATCAACAATGACCAACAGTGAATGTCCAGATGGTAGCGGTCCCATTAAATCTACTGCTAAGTCTTGTCAGGGTCCATCGGGTAATCAGGTGGATCGAATAGGTTCAGGAGGATCTGGTTGTGCCACCAGCTGACACCCATGGCATGCTCGGCAATGTCTCTCCGCTGCTTTATCCATCCCGGGCCACCACACCTTGGTTCGGAGGTTCTGTTTGGTGCCAACCACGCCCAAGTGGCCTTCATGAGCAAGTGCTAAGGTCCTTGGCTGCAACTTACTAGGAATAATAATGCGTGTACCTCTAAGCACGAGCTGACCAATGACACACAACTCCCCCGCCACTGTCATATATTGTCTACACTTTTCAAACCGCCCCGTTGCAATAGCTTTCCTCACTTCTTTCAGCTCTTCATCATCGGCAGAGGCCTCTTCTATCTCACGTGTTGTGAGTGCCGTTGGTGTTGCACTTGCAGCAACAAACCTAACATACTCCTCAGTGCACCGCTGGTGGTTGTCAGGTTCGACCCTCGTATGGAGTAGACGCGACAATGGATCAGCAATGTTCTCGCGCCCAGGCCTGTGTATCACACTGAAATCATATGGCTGTAATCTGAGAACCCATCGTTCTATCCGTGCGCATGGTCTTGACCGTGGACCATATATGACCTCTAAAGGCTTGTGGTCGGTCTCTACAACAAACTGCATCCCATACACATAGACATGGAATCTCTCGCATGCCCACACCACACTGAGCGCCTCCTTCTCTGTCTGGGAGTATCTCTGCTCACATCCAGTCAAACTGTGACTGCTTCAGTACGAGAACAGCGCCCAGCCCAACTGGACTGGCGTGCGTGATTATCTTGGTGGGCGCATTCCCATCAAAATATGCCAAAGTGCAAGCTTCTGTCATCTTCTGTTTGAGACATTCAAAGGACTTCTTCTGCTCTGGTCCAAATTCAAAGGGTGTCTCTTTCCTTGTCAGTCTTCGCAGTGGTTCAGATAAAGTGGCAAAGTGAGGTATGAACCGGCTGCTGTAATTGGCTAAACCCAGAAAGCTACGTACATCTGACGCACTCTTTGGTTCTTCCACCTCTAATACTGCTTTAACACGATCTGCTGTAGGACCAATACCTTTCTCGGAAAGCAGCATTCCCATGAACACCACCAGCCTGTCCGTGTTGAACAGACATTTCTCAGCATTTAAATTGAGACCGCACTCTTGCAGACGCTCTATAGTTTGGTGGAGTCGCCTGTTGTGTGTTTCTGTGTCGGGACCATGCACCACAATGTCATCCCAAATGTTTTCGACACCTTCAATACCTGCCAAGGCTGAAGCGATTTCATGCTGATATTGTTCACTGGCAGAACAGACCCCAAAGAGTAAGCGCTTGTATCGAAACAAACCATCAGGTGTAGCAAAGGTTGTGATTTCCCTGGATTCTGGGCTCAACTCCAACTGGTGGTACCCCCATTTAAGGTCTAATTTACTGAAGACCTTAGAGCCATTCATTGTATGTAACACCTCATCAACTGTAGGAATTGGATATCATCTTCGCATAATGGCTTGGTTTGCCTGTCTCATGTCCACACATAGGCGGATGTCCCCGTTGTCCTTTGGGACAATCACCACAGGGTTGACCCAGGGCGCTGGACCTTCCACTGGTTCAATTATTCCCATGTCCAACAGTTCTGTGGTCTTATCTCGGATCTTTCCTCTCAAATTAAATGGCACCCTTCTATAAGGCTGTGCAATAGGTTTTACAGTGGGGTTTATATCCAGGGATATCTGTTTATTCTCCAGTTTTCCGACACCCTCAAATACGTTGTGAATCTGAAAGACGTTCTCTGGTTAAAAAATTGGTTAAAAATTATAAGCTTTCGGCTATCTATCTATAGCCTTTAACGAATGAAATATAAGAAGCACGAATTAAAATATATACGAAAAGGGGTGTAAAAATTCGATGCGGGTGAGAACTAAAATATGAATAAGAATGATCTAGGAAAAAAAAAAAATTACAATAAAATAGAGTATTGTCTCGGTAACGGTTTAGAATTATTGTCCGCGTTAACAGTTTTAGCGGTATGCCAGGATTCCAAGGTTTTTCTAACACGGTAGTTGCCTTTGTCAATCACGCATGCATTATTAAAGTCAATAGAGTGGTCATTCTTCCATGCATGGCTGGCAATGTTTGACCCTTTCGCGAAATTTTTTAGGTTTCTTTGATGTTCTTTTTTCCGCGTTAAAAAGCATCTTCCAGTTTCGCCAATGTAACTCCACGGACAGTCCGAGCACGGAATTTTGTAAACAACATTGCATTGTTGGTCCAAGGGCTGTCTTGTTTTTGGGGATGGGAATTCTTGCTGAAGGGTTTTAAGTGGTTTGGTGACGACTCGAATTTCATGTTTGCGTAATAATCTCATGAGGGGCTCTGTCAAGCCGCTAATATATGGAAGGCACGCAAATCCATGGGGTGTATTCTGTGGGTCAACCCAACTAAAGAACATTGCTACCAATTCTTCTGGTGATGGTACAGTTGGTGATGGTGGCTTCTTTCTATTTTTGGAAATATAAAAGATGACTGAGGACGGGTAGCCATTGGCTTTTAGTGCATCTGTGACATAGTTGGTCTCGCGTGATTTTCCTTCGTTAGTGCTTGGGAGATTAGACGCACGGAATAACAAAGTAGAGGCCGTGCTGATTTTGTGTTTTCTCTCATGATGTGAGGAGAAGTCTAGATATCTATCAGTGTGGGTTGGTTTTCGATAAACGTCAATGACAGCAACACCATTTTTTCTTGACACTAAGGTGTCAAGGAAGGCAATTTGTCCATTGTTCTCTTCTTCAATGGTAAATGTGATCTTAGGGTCGACAGCGTTTAAAGTGTCGTGGAAGGAATGGACAGCAGCTTTCTTGATGACAACAAAGCTGTCGTCAACGTATCGTTTCCAAATCCTTGGCGGAACAGTGGCGGAGCTGATGGCTGACTCTTCTATCACTTCCATACAGAGGTTAGCGACGATAGGGCTAACAGGGCTGCCCATGGCACAACCATGAATCTGCTTGTATGTGCGATTATTGTAGACAAAATAGTTGTTTGAAAGAGTGAAGTCAAGGAGAGAGATGATGTCGTCGGTAGAGAGGTTTGTTCTGGTCTGTAGTGTGTTGTCACAGTTCAGTTTATTGCGGATATAATCGCAAGCTTTATTCACTGGGATAGCTGTGAAAAGGGACACCACGTCAAATGACACCATGACTTCGTCGTCCAAGATTTCGATGTTAGCTACTTGTTTCGCGAACTGGGAGGAGTTGAGGACAGAATAACCATTAAGGTTCTGTATCGGAGAAAGGATATCTGATAGAAACTTGGATGTGTTATAAAGGGCGGAGCCGATACATGAAACGATTGGTCGAAGAGGGCAGCCAGGTTTATGGTGTTTAATAGAGCCACGAATGGCAGGTAGAGAACCATCTGTGGAATGAAGTTTGCGATAAGTAGCTTCGTCAATCTTATTTTCTCTTTTTAGAGCGAGGAGCTTGCTGTTCAGTTCTCTTTCAATTTTGGTGGATGGCGACTTGTAGACTTGTTGATAAGTGTCCGGGTCACTAAGTAGAGCTTCCATCTTGGTGTCATAGTCGGATCTGTCTAAAACAACGAAGCTACCATCACCAACTGTACCATCACCAGAAGAATTGGTAGCAATGTTCTTTAGTTGGGTTGACCCACAGAATACACCCCATGGATTTGCGTGCCTTCCATATATTAGCGGCTTGACAGAGCCCCTCATGAGATTATTACGCAAACATGAAATTCGAGTCGTCACCAAACCACTTAAAACCCTTCAGCAAGAATTCCCATCCCCAAAAACAAGACAGCCCTTGGACCAACAATGCAATGTTGTTTACAAAATTCCGTGCTCGGACTGTCCGTGGAGTTACATTGGCGAAACTGGAAGATGCTTTTTAACGCGGAAAAAAGAACATCAAAGAAACCTAAAAAATTTCGCGAAAGGGTCAAACATTGCCAGCCATGCATGGAAGAATGACCACTCTATTGACTTTAATAATGCATGCGTGATTGACAAAGGCAACTACCGTGTTAGAAAAACCTTGGAATCCTGGCATACCGCTAAAACTGTTAACGCGGACAATAATTCTAAACCGTTACCGAGACAATACTCTATTTTATTGTAATTTTTTTCTAGATCATTCTTATTCATATTTTAGTTCTCACCCGCATCGAATTTTTACACCCCTTTTCGTATATATTTTAATTCGTGCTTCTTATATTTCATTCGTTAAAGGCTATAGATAGATAGCCGAAAGCTTATAATTTTTAACCAATTTTTTAACCAGAGAACGTCTTTCAGATTCACAACATGTCTCATCCTGGTTACGGTGCAATTTTTAAACCCTCAAATACCTCTGGGTACTGCTGTTTTAAATTGTCAGCTTTACTTGTTACCATAGCAATGTTAATGCCAACTTTTAACACCCCCAGTTCTGTGGCTGTGATCTTTCCAAGCAACGACATCCCTCTACCTTTAATCACCAAGACTTCAGCTTTGGTGGATCTGTCACAAACACTCACTGTGCACTTAAAACTACCCTTAACTGGCAGTGGCTGACTAGACGCATATGGGTATAGCTTCTTGTCTAGGGTAGCCACTTGTGACTCACATCTCACTCCCTTCGCCTTAAGCTGTTCCCACGTCCCCTCGTCAATAATGTTGCTGCTCGCCCCAGAGTCTATTAACATCCTAAGGTTTACTCCTCCTACTTGTACGGTGACCATTTCTGAGTGTCCTCCTTCTGTAGTACTAAATGCATACTCCTGCTGGGGCCCAGGGTCATTGTCATCGGGTCCCCCCCCCCCCCCCCAACCTGGCGAGCATATGACTTTGTCTTGCAAACTTTTTCAAAATGATCTTTCCCGCGACATTTCCTGCATGTTTTGCCCTTTGCTGGGCACTGGGGATCACGACCGAAATGTCCCAATAAACCACATCTATAACATGTCTTATCTCTCCCTTGGAATCGGCCTTGCATGCTAGTACTCGGATTGTTACTTCTCTCATTGATTCTATTGATATGTTCTGATTCTACCCCCTTTTCTGAAAGGGCAGCCAGTTGGGTTTCTATCTTTTCGCATTTTGCGGCAACCTCTAGGGTGCGTGTTAAGTTCAGTCCTTGGCCTTCTTCAAGCAATTTTCGTTTGATGTAAATGGAAGTGCACTTATTCAAAACTGCGTCTCTTATCTGGTTGTCTGTATCAGTGCCAAAATCACAATCTTTAGCTGCTTGTCTTAAGCGAGTAGAAAATTGCTGAACTGTCTCACATGGGTTTTGTGTGAGCCGATGAAAGGTCTGGCGGGCGAATGCTGAATTTACCTGTGGCACGAAATAGGCGTTGAGAGCTTCAACAGCACTGGCGTAATTTGTAGCATCCCCGGTTTCAGTTAAGGTGGTGAATATCTCCTGCACATCAGGCCCAGCCAGGTGGAGTAACATTGCTCGTCGCCGCTGTTTAGTTGCTGCTGTGGTTCCTTCGCTTATAATAAGCCCTTTCCCGTCCGCGTACAGTTCGAATGAAGTTAACCACCTCTTCCATCGGGGACCAATCGTCGCTGGATCAGAGAAACAATCAAATTTCGGTAACACGCTCTTTTCCATTGCTTTTCGTTTCTCCTCGTCGCCAATGTAGTATTCCCGAGAGTAATAAAGTATCCAAACAAACAGATTTGACTCAACCAATTTAATTGCGAACGTAACATGGCCGCCGCCATCAAAAGCACATGGTTTTTCCTATCCCAGCATACTTAGCGGCCCAATACATTACAACCTCGAATTCAGCGGGCGCCATGATAAACTGTTATTGCGGTGTGCTTACTCGCGAAACAGTGAAGCATCTGTGTCAAATGATGGCAAGATACCGGGGTTTTGTTTTTGTTAGTTTTCTTTTTCTTTCAAGTGTTATAAAGTTTGACAAGAAATGTGCGAATTCAACACAAAGATCACAATCGCCCAACTCTTGAGGTTGACCATTGCTTCTGCAAAGTCAAAAATTTACTCACCAATTCCATCGTTTTAGAAATAGCAGCTACTTTATTATTCATCAGCGTCACAATTATTTACTGATTTTGGGGCTCATTTTGTTCACACTCAAGCACGCTTCCAACACACCTGTTTATTTTCGTGACTTACGCGCTACTTACGGTGCACTAATACAAAAATCCTCCCGTATCACGTGCAAATTTGTTAAGCTCGAAAATTACACGACATGATAAATTTCACAAAAGACTTTTCCAGAGAAAAATGTATTGAAACAAACAACATATTTGCTACTAGAGGCAAAAAACCCTTCCTATTTCAATTGCGTGCGTGCAAAGAGGACACACAATCTGTGTCACAAAGCATATACAATTAAATAAATTTCTCACAGTTCACATCAAACCATTTTTCGAAAGAACCTTGACCGTAAATAATGAAGCACAAAAGAGACAACAAGCTTTCATTCAAATAATTTTTCACTGTCACATTTCCAATTTTTTTTACCTTTGCAGAGTTGAGTGCAAAATAAATGTAAACTGAAAGACAACTTAGATGCGACTTCAGTAAACACTGTGATGCATTCAAAGCGTTCGATTCCTTCAATGTTTGTTAAATCCATAAAGAAATTGTCATTTGATTTCAGTGTTGTATGTAATACCAAATTAGTAAATTTTAGAAACAAAGCTCACTTGATATCCAACGGCGAAAAATGAAGTTGTTGTCGAAGACCATTACTCGTCCCTTTAAAGATTCCAGATATTTATTTTTCACCACCTGTCTTGTTCTGTTTTGTTTAAAGATCAACTAAAACCCCT
>NC_090892.1:48515221-48540221 GCF_036669925.1 Montipora capricornis | reverse complement strand
ATATCTTGCTAGTGTTAACAATGAAAAGACAAGTTTTGCATCGTGAGCGCGCGCATTTGAAAGTGCCGGGTTGCTCGTTAAGGCGGCTAAATACGAAATACAAAAACCCTCAACTAGGCGCGTCAACATTGTTTCGTTGCAAGTTTGGGTCGATGTTTCCCGTTTTTCACCTTGCATGATCATCTTGTCACGCAACAAAAACATTTGTTGCGGGTTGAAGAAAGTTGTTGCGAAAAGTAGAGCGCTGGTCTACTCTGAGCAACAAATTTTGGCTTTGTTGAGCAACAAATTTTGGCTTTGTTGCTCGTTTTTCATCAAGCTCACAACCTGTCGCGCAACAAATGTGCTCGTGTTCTAGCAAATCAACCAATCAGCGCGCTGCATTTCTTCAACCCGAAACAAATGTTTTTGTTGCAGGTCAAGTTGATCATGCAAGGTGAAAAACGCGAAGCATCGACCAAAACTTGCAACGAAACAATGTTGCGCGATAAGTTGCAAGTTTTTTTTTTTTGATGAAGCACGATTACTTATAATTTGTCTTGCGTGCGAATAATCAACAGCAAACAGGGACGTCAATTGAGATCTTCGACGTCGACGAAACATCGTCTCAAAATATAACTTTGCACTATCGTAAGTCTTTCGCGATTATTACATCTCGTTCACGTCGTTAAGTGTGGCCGAAGTATGCGTGAAAATAAATTGGTAGGACTATGGTTTGAGAGTACAAATCATGATAGAGAATGAAAGGTTTGAATTTGTTGTTCACGTTGTAGTCAAAAACTTCACATTTGGTGATATCAAATCGTTGTTATGCAGAGTATGCAAAAATATGGGCTAAGCGTATCACGATTATTTTTCTCCTCAGCTGCTGAAAACCAACCAATCACAGCGGAGCATCCTGCTTGAAAGGTGAGTCAGACGTGTAACCAGTCGACCTCATCGTCTGATGAAGACTAGCAGTATGCAGTGCAAACGTCGCGATCTACATCACAAGTGACCACATCGTGAGACAAACGAGAATGCTTTATTATTAATGATATTCTTGTTTTGTGGCGTTTTGGTTGCCAGACAACGCCTTCGTAGATCTTCAAGTCTCTAAAACGTCAGTGTTTCGACGCAATGACTGATCAGCTGCATCTTAAAAGGTGATTAGACTTTCAGGCCTGTCAATCGCATGAGCCGAGGCAATCAATTAGCTAACTATTCAAAACCCACACAGGGAATTAAATTATGCAGCTTTTCTTGCAGTGCAAAATTAGCCAACTTGCTTTTGTTTATATTGGCTCCAGTTGTTGAAGGTGGATAAGCCACTATCTGACAGTTTCAATCTGCCTGAAGATTTCAGTATCCGTTCATCATGTAACCGTGAATATGCACACTCTGAAGGCGTGAACGAAAAACTTGGCAAACTTTTAACCTAATTAATCGAGGGACTGGTTATGAAACCTCAAAACCTTCAAAAGTGAAAACGATGTTGTTGCAACTATGTTGAATTGACCGTGACAATGCAAGGTGTGTTTTGTGCACCGTCAAGTTAAAAAATACAGACAAAAATATGAAACTAAAAGATTTGTCGAGTTTCATATTATCTCCACCATATATACATTAATTAACTATGCTTTTAATGTGAAGTATATTTTATACTCTGGATCCTGACTGGACAAAGTTATCCAGCTTTTGAACAACTACGGCCTGATTTATTGATGCGAAGAGTCATTGGAAAAAAAAACAAGAATCTTTAACGACAGCATTTTAAATTGTTCGACTGAAAATGTAAATAAAGTATGATAAATTGGACATTTTTGAGCGCTGACGTTCCTCTAATCAAGCTATAGACCTAATATTTCTGGAAAAAAAAAACACGGACTAAAAGCAAAGAGGTTGTATTCGAGTTATCCCATGCACCAGTCCCTGAATATCAAAAATAGACACCATCTTGAAAAACAAAGGGCCTCTATTAGTAACTTAAAGACCATGTTTCTTGACACAGCTGAAAAAAGCAATATTTGAATCTTCAAGTAAAATGGATTTTATTTTATTGCTGACTTGAAAAGATATTAAATAAGGAAAAATCGATACTGTTCTCTGTAAAGCAGAGTAATACATTGGAAAACTATACTTTGCTTCAATACGGTATTTCAAAAAGAAATTCTGGGAGCGAAGCCCTCGAATTTTATATGTTCATGTGCAAACATCTTGTTTGCATGTCGGGTGCACAAATTAAATTGCTTGAATATTTTATCGATTCCTTTTCGAATAGTTGAACGATGCCAAGCGAGTCAATACGCAATCAACGAAATTCACGTTTTGAATCAACGAGCTATTACAAGCAGCCTCAGTTTTCGCGAACAAGATCTTGACCCGGAACTGACATATAATTTTGTCATAGTTTGGCCATAAGATGTGAAAGTGTTTGTAGTAATTTATGAGTGATTGAAGTTTGACCGGTGGGGAAATCTTCACCAATCTACCTCTCGTGATGGAACCGCCACTCGAGATTAAAATCGTATTTGTTTTTTTGTTCGTTTTTCTAACAATCAGCACTATCCTTGGCAATATGCTCGTGATGAAAGCAGTTTGGAAGTTTTCAAACTTGCGGACAGCGGCCAATGTTATACTCGTGAGCTTGTCAGCGGCCGATATGCTGATGGTGGTTGTGTTCATATTACACATCGCCATGATCCTTTCAGCGGGACACAAAGCAACTCCTCGTAAGTTATGCGGAGTGACTTCGGTGATAAACCTGGCACTCAATTCCATCGTGATTCTTCATCTTGCGTTGATCGGCGTTGAGCGTTTTATCGCCATAAAGTTCCCGTTGCGGTACCTTTCCATAGTGACACCCCGCCGAGCACTGATCGCTTCTGCTACAGTATGGCTATGGGGGATCGGAACTTATAGCATTTTCCCTTTGTTCAAGGTTAATGATAAGGAAGCGTTTCTGGAGTTTTTGAGGGCCTTAACACCCTGTCTCGATGCTCACAGACAAAACAACATCATTCCGGAAACAAATCCCGTGCGAGACTACCCCATATTTTTGCTGACTGCACTATTGGTACTACCGATAGCGATGGTGATAGCTTCCTATGGTTATATCATCAAAGTTGCTCGAAAGCAACAAACTCAAATTAACGCAGAAAACACCGCATCAGCGGCTAACGTGGCCATGAAGCGCGAGCTCAAAGCTACTCGTACGGTGTTCATTGTCGTGGGCCTGTGTCTTGCAAGTTACATGCCGTTGGTGGTAATGCTGGCCATACGTCTCGTAAACATCAATTCACCAGCAGTGGAGCGAACGAAGATGATTGGGGCTTATCTTGTGGCAAGTTTGAATGCCGTATGGAATCCTCTAGTTTACTGTTGGAGGAACGAGGACTTCAGGAGGAGCTTCAAAAGACTTCTCAAGTGCCATGAATAGCAAAGCTTAGAAGGAGCTGGAAATACGTCCCTTACGCATATCAGTATGAAATTTTTCAATATATCCTCTAGCTTTTGGCTTCAGTAAAATACACTGACAGAACCAGTACAGAGGCTTGTGGAACCAAACGCAATCATCAAGTTTGAATATGTAATATTTAGTAGCATATATAAGCATAGATGTTTGGACATTTTTGAGTGAATCTTTCGCCTGCTCGAGTTCTCCTTGCGGGGGACAAAAGCTTAAACAGCAGTGGCATTATCAAATTTATTCGGAATGATATCACAATTCTTTGAATGTTGACTTTTTCCGCCTTCCTCGCTCTACTTTTGAAAAATTGTGGTGTCACTCATCAATCTGTGAAGTAACAAAAAATAACGTGATTGTCAAAACCAGGACTCTCCCCTCTTGTGAATATTGGATGTGACCTCTTTTTTGAAGACTGGATTGTGACTTGAACGTAATTAGCTGAAAAATTGTCATTTTGGAGTGTAAATCGGACGAGGTGTCTCGTGAATGCAATGTAAACTGGATAGCGACTTGGGGGTGCCCTTTGCGCGTTCTTCGACAATAAAGTATATTTCAAAACAAAACAAAAATCACAGGAAGTGGTCATGCATAAGGACCTGTTAATTTTTCGTATGCTAGTTGCCAAGCAACGAGTGAAGGGACAACTGAAATAGACCTCTGTATTATCTCAACTGAATTATAATTTCCTGTTTTGAACTTCACGATAAATGTCAGTTACTGACACCAAAAAAAGTGTTTTGCATTTTGCTACAAAGGAAGTTAATCGTGCGCCAAACATAATCAATTTCACCTTCAGCGTGCAGCATGAACGTCGACTTAAGGGAAAAAAAACGTGAAAAGTGTAGAATTTTATTAACGAAACATTACGAAAGTCTTACAATGATAAAAATTTCTGTTCCCCAGTGTTTTTTTAAACAACTTCCAGGCTGAGAGGTGGTATAATAAGCGTGGAGAACACAGAGTAGAGAAAGAAAATTAACGGAATAACAAAACAAAACCGGCACCGCTATTAAAATGAAAATCCCCAATAATCCTTAATTGAGTTGAAAGAGAAACTGCTAGCATAAAGCAGACGGTTTAACGCTTTAAAACAACTTTCTTTTCGATTTTGTCTCAGCGCCATGAAGGAGTCTCTTTAACTTGCGTCTGTGAGACCAAACGCAAGCGGTGAGGATACTGAAGCCGGTGACTTCTAATATAGGAAGTCTTTCAAATTTTGCTTTTAATTTGTTGAGCGTCTCCCCTACACAGCTTGAATTAAAAAGAAGACTTTGACAACTAGTCCACCTTAGGACAATATCATCAATATTCAATGAATTAATATTTTGGGTGGAATGACAAGGCATGCACTGGATCGTTTCACTCTCAAGTACGTCGAATGGGAAGAGGAAAGAATCAGGTGGAATGCTGGAAAAATGATATTTCTTAGCGGTGTTTTTCTTCTGATAACGACAGTGTCAGGTATATCCGTTTTACTGGAATTATTCAGTGATGTTACAACGTAAATATGCGTATAGGATAATTGACAACTTATCTCGTTTTTCTCGCATTTAACCGGAATTTAGTCAGTCATTCAAATTTTACTATCCAACTGCAAAAACTCATTTTGAATTTTTATCCTAGAGGGAGTGATTGAAAACTATAGCTACAGTTATCGATTGCCAAAAAGTTAATGACTATTTCTCGTCATTTTGTTTTTTTATTCACTTTTTGTTTACAGCTGCCGTTTTCCAGCCGTGAAAACGGGCAGCAAAGCTCTACAAGTAAACTCGGTTTACCTCTTTACGCTTCTCCAAACTCGATAGTAGACACTTTCTAAAATGCTCAGTTTTCAGAATAAACTCTTTCGACTTCCTGTGGACCTGTTCCATGCATGAATTTTATCCTTTTTAAACTTTGTAAACGCTATGCCATTAAAAATAAGAAGCAGGTGATATTCTCTACGTCCTCTGATTAATTTTATGCCGTCTTTTAAGCAGTAAAATTTTGTTTGTTATCTTTTACCAAAGAATAGGCGAATACCGTTCACATTTCTCAAACAATGATTAATGTTTTTAGGTTTGTCTTGTTTTTTAAGTAATCCAGGCTTCGTGTTGCTCGTTAGCTGGAATTTAAAGTGTTGGTTACCATTCTCGCATATCTTTCAACCATTGTTGTTACACTAAACTGGTATGTGAATTGGTTTCTGGCCACGAATTTCATAAAGAGTTTAACTTTATTTTTAAATTCTAAGAGAGGACAATATAAACTAGTATTTAACAATTATTCGCCGAAGGCGATGTGATTATCGGTGAATATTCACCGAGACGAAGTCGAGGTGAATATTCACCGATAATCACTGAGCCTGAGGCGAATAATTGTTTTAGTATAAATACACAGGTGATTATTTCAAAAAGGAGACATTTCAACGCGAAATCATCTTCACTTACAGTGGCAAAACGACTACTGGCAACCATTTTGTCCGTCGAGGTGATTATCGGGCGATAATCCGAGATAGCGAGCCAATGAGAGCGCGCGATTTTGTATAATCACCTGTGTATTTATACTAATGATAGATAATACTAACAGGCAAGTCCGTAATCCAGTTTTAACAAACACACAGAAAGGTGGGTGTTACTAGAAAATTTTTCAGTTTGTTTTTTTGTATTTGCATATGCAGTCGAAGGCTTTTTTTGCAACAATTGGTCACATGACTCATAATTGGTGAACTTGAAGAGTCGGGCTTTATAAATCAGGGTGCCTTTTTTTTCAATTTTCGTCGTTATTCTCCTGTACTGTTGTTTTCGAATGGCCGGTATCTGTCTTTCATTTATGGTGGAAATTAGTCAAAAACATTAAGGAACTTACGGAAGCTATAAAAGTTTTTAAGGGACATCTTAGTTTTCCTTCTTGAAATCGGACTTTGTTTTTTTTTTGTGTGTGTGTTTTAAAATCGAAGTTTGGTTTTTGCGAGCATCTGACCTAGTCTTTCCGAAAATCGGAGTTTTTTCTACATCTACATTTAGATATGTCGGTAAAGGTCGTTAGACATCACACCAACGTTTAAGAATGTAACAAAAGTTAAAATAATATAACCAATGAAAATTATGTCTACTAAAACGTGAAATGAAAAAATAAACAAGTAAGTAAAGGAATACATAAATATAAAAATAACTTAAATACTAAAAGTACTCAGTAAAATACTTAGAAATGTCTCTAGAGAACTACTTTCAACAATGCCTTTCGGTAGTTTGTTCCACATCCTTAGGGTACGTAGAATAAAGGAATAAACATATACATCCTTTGTGGCATTAATGTTTAAAAATTTATAATCATGACTAGAACGAGTTTTGATTCTGCAGTTGTTATGCGGGCGTAAGTAACTATTTTTATCGATATCAACGGTGCCATGGCATAATTATACATCAAATTTAATCCGGCTGTATATTTTACTCCTTGAAACTCCTGAAACAACCTAAGTCTCTTTACTTAACATCCCAGTAACACTATCTGTAGGTTGGTAGTTGTTTGAACAGAAGCGGGCTGCTTTCCTCTGCACACTTTCAAGAGATGAAATGTCCTTTCTAAAGTGGGGGTCCCAGGCTTCACAGCCATATTCCAATTTTGGACGAACCAATGTTGTATATATGCAGTTTCCTTTACTGATGGTGGACAGTTCCAAAAAGTTCTTTTGATTAAACCAGAGATGGACGAAACATGCTGGGACCACTTAAGGTTGTTTATAAAAGTAACACCTAGGTAGGACAGAATCAACCTGGTCAAGTTCAAATCCACAAAACACATATTTCTTCAGAGGAGGTGACTTCTTGGTAGAAATGCATATTATTTTACACTTGGATGGATTAAACTTCATTTGCCATCCGTCTTGCCAGCGTTTCAGTTCGAATAAATCAGCTTGGAGTCTATTACAATCGTCCTCGTTAAAAATGATACCGTATAAGAGTGCGTCGTCAGCAAAGTGCCTAACAGAGGATTGTATATTCGCTGGCAAGTCATTGATATATAATGAAAACAATAACGGGCCTAAAATGTACCCTGCGGAACACCGCATGTCACCATGATGGATTTTGAGAGCTAGAATTTTGAGACCTAGAATTTTCGGAACATTTGTTGTAAAATTTCTTGCTTGCCTGCCTGTCCTAGGATTTTCGAACATCTGAAAAATGGTATAATTGCCCATTTTTAACGGATTGTTACCCTAAAAAGGTCATCTAGAATTTTCGGGACGTATTTTGCCAGATAGTAATCAAAGGGTTAAGCGCTTCGGAGCATTCCTCTATCGTTAGTAAGCCTTCGCAACTTCTAGCTTCTTCGTTATCTCACTTTTTCAAATGGGGAGACTCGAAAAAATGTTTGAAATTGTTTGATTCTGGATTAGTATTTTTCGAGAGGTATATTTCTCTGTAGAATCTTTCTTCTTCATCCAGTATTCCGTTTGGATCACCCCGAACAGAGCCATCATCTGTTATCAATGAAGTTATGTTTTTTTCCTGTGATTTCTTTTTTCTAAGTTTAAAAAATATTTATTATTCTTTTCGCCGAATTCATACCAGCGTGCTCTGCTTCGTACCATTGCGCCCTGGGTTTTTCGTGCAATTATTTTTGCCAATTTATTTTTTACGCGATCCATTTCCGCCTTTGTCTCTTCGCTGAAGTGTGATCTGATTTACGCTTGCAATTCATTGAATATTTGTGTTAACTTTTTTTCTTCGTCGCGTTGTTGCGATGCTTTTCTTTGCGAAAAGGCAATAGTCGCTGCCCTAATTTCCATTTGATTTGTTGCATTTGATCGTTTGGTGCGTAAATATTTACCAAAATACACTTAACATCATCTATTGCTACTTCGCTTACAATGTATCTGCCGTTTTTGTGCCGAATTACATTTCCAGTCGACACGTTGATTTTAGGTTTGAACCGAATCATTACACCACGGCTGTGAGTAGAGCCCCGGGGGGGGGGCCTCCCATATGAAACAGACGGGGATGCTCGTCGTCTCGCTTAGGGGTGTAAATTTTGGATTTTGGTCTCGCTTAGGGTGTTCCGGGCAAAGTGCCAATATTTTATGCCACCAAGGTCTCGTTTAGGGTTCGGCGAAGTAACACAGAATTACACGAAGAGAAACAGAAGTCAAGTTTCCTTTTAAATTTTCCTTTTAGATAAAAGCATTCGATGATTATGCCTTTTTATCATTAAAACTCACTGCGTGTCGTATTTTTGTGTTTTCAAACGGTCTCTTTTAGGGGTCAAAATTTGCTTAAGCCACGCCTAGATTGGTCTCCTTTAGGGGTTAAATTCAAAATTTCCGACGAGCATCCTCGTCTGTTTCATATGGGAGTCCCCCCCCCCCCCCCGGGGTAGAGCCGTGGCATGCGAGCATTTTACCTCCCTATTCAGCCTCCCACAATCTGACAGTCTGTGCAGACGAATATGTTTCCTGAAGAATTATTACATCAGAAGTTTGTTGATGTAACCATCTAAAAAATTGACGTCGTTTGGTAGTCTTGTTCAACCCTCTAACATTCAGAGATAAAAACTCAAGCTCCATTTGATATACGTTTTAGCCACTGGAAAAACTATTTATTACAGAAATAAAATAAGCAAATGAGCCAATGATACAGCACTTTGGTTTGCTTGTTGCAGTTGATTTCGTTAGCATATGAAAGCGGAGTACTAAAGGCACACACAAACCATAAAGACAAACAAATTTACTACATTTAACACTTAACTTTACCTGTATTCCAATAGTCGGCATTCTCTGTCTGAGACGAGTGTAAAGATCCGAAAGCTTTTCATAAAGGCACTAAACTATTTAAATTTCAAAGTTAACCATTTGCCATAATACGTCCATAAAGTGGAAATTTCCTAGACTCTGGCCCGTGATAGACGACGTTATCGATAACTAGCTTTTCGATATTGAAAAAGGCTTTCTTCCTGTCTTGTTTGGCTTTTTTAAGAAGCGGATACAAAGCTTTCCTCATCTCTTCCACCTCGATGGGAAAGTCGTCAGCTACACCATATCTTCTACCTTTCGGTAAATTTTTGATGTGGGATTTTATGAACTCCTTGTCTTTGAAAAAGGATACTTTCGCAATTATGGGCCTCGCTTGTTCTTTTTTGTTAGTAATCTTTCCAGCGATGAGATGTGTCGGAATTCTATGTACTCTTTCAAATTGCATTTCTTCAAGATCGTCGTTAGAAATTTGCATTTCTTTCTTCAAGAATTGTCTGAGCTTTCTCTCTGTGTCGCTTGGTGACTCATCTTCAGAGTCCTTAATCCCAAAAAATTTAATATTGCTGCGACGATTGTAGCATTCTTGTTTGATAATTCGGCGCTCTAGCTGGTCTAATTTATCAAGCTTTTTATTCGCGACACCCAGCTCCTCGGCTGTTGATTTAATTTGCAATTTTAATTCCTTCACTTCTGCTTGGGTGAACTCAAGGCTTCGCTGTAACGATTCTTTGTCTTCCTCCAACTGCTTCATTTTAGCCCGCATATGTTCAACTTCAGGAATCAACAGCAATACCTGATCGAGCTTCTCTTGAATAGCATCAAGTTTACCATTGCACACTGTACAACCGTTTTGCTCATGTCCTTCATTCAAAAGTTCATCATCGGTTTGCGATCCTTGTTGTCTTATCCTTTTTCTACGTGGTCGGTTCTCTTGACCTTTTTCCGTGTTTGCTGAACCTGACTGTGGCTCTTGTCCCTTTCCTTCATTTTCTTTTGGCATTATGTATTTGTGGTTAGTTGCCTTACAAAACAAGCATAATTTACTCACGGACAGGCGGAACGAACAAAAACATGTCCGCCGTCTTTCACTACCAGTCCCAAACAGCGAGTCTTCTGCGTCTGTGTCTCAGTTGGTGTATATAAACTCCAATTTCAGCAATTTCGGAAATTCTCTTAATTTCAAAAAAAAACTCCTATTTTCGTAAAGACGAAGTCTGATGCTCGCTAAAACCAAACACAAAAAAACAAAGTCCGATTTTGAAAAAAAAACACTAAGACTGGGTCCCTTAAGAACTTTCATAGCTTCCGTAAGTTCCTTAACTTGTTTGACTAATTTCCACCAGAAATGAAAGACAGATGCCGGTCATTCGAAAACAACAGTACAGGAGAATAACGACAGAAATTAAAACAAACAAAAAAATTTTGGAAAAAAAAAGACACCCCGACCCCGACCCCGGCCCCTCTGATTCCGCTTTCGTGAAAAGATTATTCAATGTTCAGAGCTTCCCTTGAAAAAAAGCAGATCTCCCTTTCTGGTCATCTGCTTGCTATTAAAAAACTGCCGGGGATTTCATCGCAAGCTTTTTGGTCGACACATGCAGCGAATCCTTTGGCCGAAAAGATTTTCTTTTGGACACAGAACTAACAATAAGGTTGTAGACTCACCTACAGCCTCTGATCACTAAAAAGCCAAAGAGGTAATCTCAGGCTATATAGCAAAGACATGTTTAAATTATCACTTCTGCTAAAAGGAGTGGTTTCTTTGAAGAAATTCGTTCTATTATTTTCTGTAGGGTTATCTAGCTCAAGTGTCGTGTCAGGCATCCCGAGCTCAACCACAACCACGAAACCAACTACGTTACCTAGCTCAAGTGTCGTGTCAGGCATCCCGAGCTCAACCACAACCACGAAACCAACTACGTTACCTAGCTCAAGTGTCGTGTCAGGCATCCCGAGCTCAACCACAACCACAACCACGAAACCAACTACGATACTGTACGATTTAGACACAGACTACACGCCTATAATAGCAGTGGTGGCAGCTGGGTTTGGAGGCTTCATAGTCTTTGTCTGCTGCATGTGCGTGCTTCATTCATTCTGGCTAAAGAAGAAAAAATTCACGAACGTGAACAGCAGATCAATATCTGAAGTAGAAAAAAAGCGAAGGAAGAAAGAAGAGAGAGAGGCCAAGAAGAAAGAAAAGGGTGTGAAATGCTTTATGTTATAAACGTTAAGAGAATAAATTGATATCGAGTGATTTGAGGCCCAAACCATTCAATATCTTTTTAAGTCAACAAGGTAGGGTTTATGTGAGGTGAGGTTTGAGGCGGAGGACTTTAGGAAAAAGTGGAACAATATGAAATATTAGTAAGACCATTATAGTAGAATTTCCCGTAAGCGTCAACCCAAAATGTCTAGTCTAGGTGCGGCCCTTTACGGGAGGCAGTTGGTTTAAGGTTACAACTATAGCGATTTCACAAACTTAAAGACTTTGTGGTCGCAAGGAAAGGTTCGGCTGTACTTAATTCTGTACCTTATTGAATTTATCAATTTTTCGACAGAAGAAAAAATGACAGAGGCCACCTCAAGATTTGACATGGCTTACAGAAAGCCCCCAACAGTAAACGAACGTGCGTTGGCAAACTACGACTGGGCGAGAACCTCTCATCTTCCAGGAATGCTCGAGCCCACAGTTCAAGAAACACACTTCACGGGATCAATGCCGAAGCTAATTTGCGACGATGACGATTCGGATCCGGGTGAGGAGAACGAAGGCTACAACCATGGACAGGAAAATCAACACACCGAAAAGTCAATTTCGCTGGCATCCTTTTCAACTTTGTTCCCAAAAGAAGAGCAAGAAGAATCGGTACCACAAGAACCAATCTTTGTGGAACCTCAAATGTTTGAGAGTATGGAAGAACTCCCCCGTCCTCCAGTGGACGGGGTTACGATAGACGACTCAGCACCAACCCGTCCAGGTCAGGAAAATCAAAACATAACGGGGTCAGTTCTTTCTACCACTGGTAACGCCGGCGCCGTTTGAGATGAGCACTGCCGAGAAAGTAGAATATGGTGCGAAAAGCACAAAGAAAGCTGCTGTTGCCACGGATCATATCTCATCCAAAATGCATGACACACTGTCCATTATACAAGTTTCTGTACACTTGTTCACTGTCTCTTTCATGTAATAACAACTACTGTAGGAAAAATTCCACGCCAACGTGCAAAGATATGTAAAGATATATAGACATCGTATTATACTTTATAGCTGAACCACGAAGATTGAAAGCTTAATTAAATAGTTGGACGATGAAAACTACTTAAGACGCAAGGGGCACTGCCTGTCAATTAAGTTATTTTAGGTGAAATGCAATCGCAGTGAAGCAACTGACTTCCGTTTATAAAAACAGCTTTAGTAAAATGCACAAATCTCAGTCCTCTCCTTCTCTGTATATACTTATTTGATCAAAAACGGCAAATCGCGGCCAAGGTTAAATGTCTAGAGGTGCACAATTGCACACCACGCTATCCCCGGTCCGAGGAAACACAACAGATGCTCCAACCCATGCACCAGGAGCGGGCAGAAGAATTTCCAGATGAATTGAAGGAAAAAGCCGCTTCGCGGCTCGGTAAATATCCACCGCTAGCCACCGACACTGAGGTGAATAGTTGTTTTAGTATATACTAAAACAGTGAGATAATATACAGCATAAAAAATTAATTTGGATGTTTTCTTCACTTGTCAGGGATGCAAATCGGGACGCCATTTTTTCCCGAGTTGCTCGGAGGCAAATAGCACATGATATTCGGAGTTTAACGAGCCAATCAGCGCCCGCGTGCAACGCTATCCACTGTTTTAGTATATACTAACTAAAGTTATCCGGCTTTTGCTCAACTAGGGCCTGTGTTCAGGATTACTTTCTTCTCCCAATTCAGTATTTTTATACAAAAGTCTTTTTGTGGAGCGAACCAGAAATTTATTTCACTGGAAGTTACGTTGCGCGCGGAGTGATTGACACATTGACAGAGAGAGTTTCAAATAAAAGTCCCCGAATTGAGAGGAGAAGCGCTTACGCCATCAAAATCTTGGGTGGTTGTTTTTTCGTAATATTTTTTTCGGGACTTTTGGCAATTGAAATTAGGATCTTTTTGGATTTTCGACTGAGGAAACTTATTTATTTATTTTGTCCCTCTTGGGGAAAATCTGCGCTTTTTGATTGGTTAATTTGATTTGATCAAATTCCATGTTATACCTCTCAACTCAAATACGTTTTCTGATTGGAGGAGAACGTGTCACGTGTCATTGGTCAAAACTTCATGACGCCCTAGGGCAACAACAGCTTGAACTCTCGACTCACACGTGAAACGGCGGCAAATCTGTACGCCAGCCGACGTCAAGCAAATAATTGTTATCTGTGTATTGTTCTATTTTGAGTTGGGAGGTATAACAAAACACGTAATCACTGGCCCCTCGGGAAACAGTGAGTTTTGTTTCCCTTGGGGCCAGTCATTCTTAAGTGCTTAATGATGCATGAATTTTGTCCACATCATCTGGCGATAACAGCTCGAAAATCGAGCAGGATTTTGAGGTTGCAGAGCCGTGTAAATTTGATGATATTTGGCACGATGCTAGTAAAATTATCGACTTTCTACGTGCCTTTGCGGTCGTGAGCTCGCCGATGGCTCACTAGTCCAATCCAAGAGTGGCAGACCTTGTGCTAATATACGCTCCTTGCGGCAGCGACGACGTTCCCTCAGATCGTCTTTTCGAGGTTACTCAAACTTGGCAACTCCGGTCTTAACAGCTGTCTATCACTGACCTCTGTCATTTGCAAGAGCTTCGAAGTCGGTTATGTCGCATTTGCTCAGAGAGCTCTTCAATTGATCTTTAAAACGCTTCTTAGGAGCACCAACTTTACGAGCACCATCAGATAGTTCGCTGTATAAGAGGGCACGTGGTAGTCTTTCTGCGCTCATACGAACAACGTGCCCAGTCCATCGAAGATGGGCTACCATTATGTAGGCCTCAATCCCGCGCGTTTGACAGCGAGACAGCACTTCCGTGTTGGGTAAACGATCTTGCCGGGATATTCCACTAATTCTCCGTAGACAGCGCATATGAAAAGCATGTAGCTGTTTTATATGTCGGCGATATACTGTCCAAGTTTCTGCACCATAGAGCAACACAGTTAGAACAGCTGCTTGGTAGACAGAGACTTTTGTCACTAGAGAGAACTCGTGGGTGTCCCATAATCTCGAAGCGAGGCGCCCAAATGTTGAGTTTCTGACAGCATGTCGCATATTTTGAAGTCCCCCGTCCAATTTCTAGCCCCGCCGGAAAGGGATTAACATCATTAAACATGGGTCTTGGAAAGCTGTGAGAAGCTCAGAATACACGCTTAAGCTTGTGGTGAAAAAGAAGTTGTAAATGATCAACATAGCCTTGAAACCAAATGTTTCTCGATTTCCTTTTATTTTCTTCCATCTTTCTGGGTTTAGTATTTTACTGAACCACATGTCTTCTCAGGGGGTATTTCGGAAAGATATCTACCAGGGCACTGAAATGATTTACCATATCAAAACAATATCGTGTACTATTAGAGCTACATATTACTTAAGGACAACTTGAATCTCCTGAAAAAAGAAAACGCAGCTCAGTTGACAGTTATGGCAAAAACCCCGTCAAGTTACTGCACTACCACACGTACTCAAAGCGTTCCTGCTTTCAAAAAATCCCGTATCTCCTTAATTCCCCCCCCCCCCCAGCCAAAAATCCCGTATCCCAACATTTTTTTACCTAGTAAATATCCCGCATCCTGATCGCTTCTCGGCCTTTTGGCTAAGATTAGTTTCTCGGGAAACGGCTACGGTCAAGTACCATTGTACTACGTACGGTACTTTTGTCAGTGCCATAAGAGGCAGGCACAGAACAGTTTTGGCTGTTTGTCTGTTCTCTCGAGAAGCGATCACTAGGGTTTTTTGGTTTCGTTTTTGATACTTTTTTGTTCACCTCGAGTGTAGAATCATGACGAACTTTTGTAGTTTCTGAGAACTATTTACTACTTGTAGCTTTTGTTGAGTTTTGAATCGATAATAGAGAGAGTTCGGCTATTTAAACCCGGACTGGACAACTGGATTGAAAGACCTTTATACTAAATTAGCTGATACCTTTGGAAGGAATCTTCATTTGACAGAAATTGATTTGTCAAAAATCAACATGGCCGGAGTACTACACTTTCACTGGCTCTCGCTGTTAACTCCCTTTCCCAGACCCTCAGAGTAAACACGTCTCTTACTACGTTAGATTTGTCTTGCAACTTTATAAGTGCTGAGGGTGCTACGGGTATTTATCTCACACTTCCATTCTTGCTGAGAGTCCTACTTCCCTTTCCCAGGCCCTCGCAGTAAACACCTCTCTTATTACTTTGAGTTTGTCTTACAACCCCATTGGTGCCGAGGATATTGCTTCCCTTTCCCAGGCCCTCGCAGTAAACACCTCTCTTACTACTTTGAGTTTGTCTTACAACCCCATTGGTGCCGAGTGTGTTGCTTCCCTTTCCCAGGCCCTCGCAGTAAACACCCACCTTACTACTTTGGATTTATCTTCCAACTCCATTGGTGATGAAGGTTCTACTTCCCTTTCCCAAGCCCTCACTGTAAACACGTCCTTAACCACTTTGCATTTGTTTCACAACTCCATTGGTGATGAGGGTGCTTCTTCTCTTTCCCAGACCCTCATAGTAAACTACTTTGGATTTGTCTTGGAACTCAATTGGTAATGAGGGTGCTACTTTCCTTTCCCCGGCTCTCACAGTAAACACCTCCTATACAACTTTGAATTTATCTTCCAACTCCATTGGTGATGAAGGTTCTACTTCCCTTTCTGAGGCCCTCAGAGTAAACACCTCCCTAACCACTTTGCATTTGTTCCAAAACTTTATTGGTGATAAGGATGCTACTACCCTTTCCAAGGCCCTCGCAGTAAACACCTCCATTAATATTTTGGATTTATCCTCCAACTCCATTGGTGATGAGGGAGCTACTCCCCTTTCCCCGGCCCTCACACTAAACATCTCCCTCACCACTTTGAATTTGTCTTCCAACTCCTTTGGTTACCATGGTGTTCATACCATTTCCCAGGCCCTCAGAGTAAACATCTCTCTTACTACTTTGTATTTATCTCACAACTCCATTGGTGCTGAGGGTGCTTCTTCCCTCTCCCAAGCCCTCACAGTAAACACCTCCCTGACCACTTTGGATTTGTCTTTCAACTTAATTCGTGATGAAGGTGCTACTGCCATTTCCCACGCTCTCACAGTAAACACCTCCATGACCACTTTGGATTTGTCTTGCAACTCCATTGGTGGTGAGGGTGCTACTTCCCTTTCCAAGGCTCTAACAGTAAACAACTCTCTAACCTCTTTAAGTTTGTGTGTCAACTCCGTCGGGGTTGAGTTTGCACCTCGCCTTAGTTTAGACTCTTTCACATTACTTTAGTGAATCGTATTTCTTAAGATCTCAGTGTTTACGTCGACGCCGACGAAACCTAACTCCATGCTCAGTGTTTTACCTTTATGTGGAAAGATCTCATGACCCCTAGATTTTGTATTGTGGGGGTTAAGGTTAAGGAATTTTAACGACTATATATCCCACACTAAGAGGTTGAAATTCATTTTTTTGGTAATGCGTCACGAGGAAATAAGGATACAGAGAAAGCCAGCCAGTTTGTCCCTTGAGATATGGAAATTTCAACGAAAGAAAAATTGCCTCTCGAGATGCCCCCATAGGCAGCAAGCGCGCTCGATCACAAATGAAAAGGAGCGTTTCGATCGAGACCCCATTCGCAGACAAGTTGCCCCAATCCGATGATTTCTTTATGACTTAAGTCAGAACTAAATTGAAATGCTAAATCGCCAATTTCGTTGCTCCTCCGTTGTCTCTTTACTTTAATGGAACGTCAAACCACTAAGAAACATACCTCAGTTTGACACTTCAAAACAAACAATTGCCACAATTCCAGTCGACTTTGACTTTAAAACGCCGACAAGACCCGATAAGGAATACCACTAAGGTCACATTTTGTTCTTTAACTTTGCTTTTATATTTAATTTAGTGGGCGACCATTTCATTACTCTAGTGCCTGGTTCAAACTATGTTCATGCACTATCGTTTACTTGTATCTTGTTACTTGTATCTCGTTTACTCGTAGCTTGTTTACACAAATTAAGAATGTGTCTGTACATGAAGGCTAATTACAAGTTACCGTGATGTTATCTTAATCAGTTCTGAACTAGTGTTTGTTGACCTACCATTTTTAGGTAAAAATTCTACTCTTCTTTAATAAATGAATTTTAGCAGAAACTATTTAAAGCAAATGCATCAATAATTTATCACATTGTTGTTAGGTCTCTTATGTTGAAGAGAATGCTGCAGCTTTTCACATCCACTCTGTTTCTTTTCTCGTTTCTATTAAGGAGATTTTAAATACTATTACCTCTGTACATAACCATCTGCTAGGCTCGTATTTACCACCAAAAAAGGAGAATAAATATAATCTGCATAAAAAAACAGTGTGCCCGCCTTAAGATTAATACTGAACGATTTATGACATCTTATGTAAATAGACTGATTTTTAAACTCAAGATAATGTAGTTTTCATCTCTTGAATAAAGTATTGTATTTGTGTTGAGCATGCGCGGCGGTAACTTAGCGACCGAATCCTTACATGATACCTCATAATGTATGGGCTCACTTAATAACAGTGGAATTACTCAAGTGAAGATATGATCGTCACAGTTGATTCATTCCTCACGGAAATATTAGAACCCACAAAAGACCAGCTCCCAACGTCAGTGGCTTGATAGTTCAGTTGGTTTGAGCGTCACACCGGTATCGCGAGGTCACGGGTTCCAACGCAGTTAAAGTCCTGGATTTTTCAGGCTTCTTTGCGCAATTGCAAAAACTGCATTCATAACTGCGAGGATCATAGCTTCACTTGATTTCATATCCACAGTTCATAATGATCCATTTCATATATCATTTCATCAGTAGAATTACTGTAAAGGATGCACGTGACACAGCAACATCAAGTCAGAGTCAGCAAACATGTCATGGGGCGTGCGGTTTGAAGACAGCCTTCCAAGGTTGCGAATGGCAGTTGAATCAGGGGTCGAGGTAGAGTAACAACATACCTCAGCCCAATAGAAACCTGTAACTTTCACTTCTCAATTTTTTGTAGCCCAATCACTCTATGGGCAGGCATACCATATATGGGCAGGCATACCATATATGGGCAGGCATACCATATATGGGCAGGCATACCATATATGGGCAGGCATACCATATATGGGCAGGCATACCATATATGGGCAGGCATACCATATATGGGCAGGCATACCATATATGGGCAGGCATACCATATATGGGCAGGCATACCATATATGGGCAGGCATACCATATATGGGCAGGCATACCATATATGGGCAGGCATACCATATATGGGCAGGCATACCATATATGGGCAGGCATACCATATATGGGCAGGCATACCATATATGGGCAGGCATACCATATATGGGCAGGCATACCATATATGGGCAGGCATACCATATATGGGCAGGCATACCATATATGGGCAGGCATACCATATATGGGCAGGCATACCATATATGGGCAGGCATACCATATATGGGCAGGCATACCATATATGGGCAGGCATACCATATATGGGCAGGCATACCATATATGGGCAGGCATACCATATATGGGCAGGCATACCATATATGGGCAGGCATACCATATATGGGCAGGCATACCATATATGGGCAGGCATACCATATATGGGCAGGCATACCATATATGGGCAGGCATACCATATATGGGCAGGCATACCATATATGGGCAGGCATACCATATATGGGCAGGCATACCATATATGGGCAGGCATACCATATATGGGCAGGCATACCATATATGGGCAGGCATACCATATATGGGCAGGCATACCATATATGGGCAGGCATACCATATATGGGCAGGCATACCATATATGGGCAGGCATACCATATATGGGCAGGCATACCATATATGGGCAGGCATACCATATATGGGCAGGCATACCATATATGGGCAGGCATACCATATATGGGCAGGCATACCATATATGGGCAGGCATACCATATATGGGCAGGCATACCATATATGGGCAGGCATACCATATATGGGCAGGCATACCATATATGGGCAGGCATACCATATATGGGCAGGCATACCATATATGGGCAGGCATACCATATATGGGCAGGCATACCATATATGGGCAGGCATACCATATATGGGCAGGCATACCATATATGGGCAGGCATACCATATATGGGCAGGCATACCATATATGGGCAGGCATACCATATATGGGCAGGCATACCATATATGGGCAGGCATACCATATATGGGCAGGCATACCATATATGGGCAGGCATACCATATATGGGCAGGCATACCATATATGGGCAGGCATACCATATATGGGCAGGCATACCATATATGGGCAGGCATACCATATATGGGCAGGCATACCATATATGGGCAGGCATACCATATATGGGCAGGCATACCATATATGGGCAGGCATACCATATATGGGCAGGCATACCATATATGGGCAGGCATACCATATATGGGCAGGCATACCATATATGGGCAGGCATACCATATATGGGCAGGCATACCATATATGGGCAGGCATACCATATATGGGCAGGCATACCATATATGGGCAGGCATACCATATATGGGCAGGCATACCATATATGGGCAGGCATACCATATATGGGCAGGCATACCATATATGGGCAGGCATACCATATATGGGCAGGCATACCATATATGGGCAGGCATACCATATATGGGCAGGCATACCATATATGGGCAGGCATACCATATATGGGCAGGCATACCATATATGGGCAGGCATACCATATATGGGCAGGCATACCATATATGGGCAGGCATACCATATATGGGCAGGCATACCATATATGGGCAGGCATACCATATATGGGCAGGCATACCATATATGGGCAGGCATACCATATATGGGCAGGCATACCATATATGGGCAGGCATACCATATATGGGCAGGCATACCATATATGGGCAGGCATACCATATATGGGCAGGCATACCATATATGGGCAGGCATACCATATATGGGCAGGCATACCATATATGGGCAGGCATACCATATATGGGCAGGCATACCATATATGGGCAGGCATACCATATATGGGCAGGCATACCATATATGGGCAGGCATACCATATATGGGCAGGCATACCATATATGGGCAGGCATACCATATATGGGCAGGCATACCATATATGGGCAGGCATACCATATATGGGCAGGCATACCATATATGGGCAGGCATACCATATATGGGCAGGCATACCATATATGGGCAGGCATACCATATATGGGCAGGCATACCATATATGGGCAGGCATACCATATATGGGCAGGCATACCATATATGGGCAGGCATACCATATATGGGCAGGCATACCATATATGGGCAGGCATACCATATATGGGCAGGCATACCATATATGGGCAGGCATACCATATATGGGCAGGCATACCATATATGGGCAGGCATACCATATATGGGCAGGCATACCATATATGGGCAGGCATACCATATATGGGCAGGCATACCATATATGGGCAGGCATACCATATATGGGCAGGCATACCATATATGGGCAGGCATACCATATATGGGCAGGCATACCATATATGGGCAGGCATACCATATATGGGCAGGCATACCATATATGAATGAAGGGGTAGTTTCTAAAGAAACTGTGGTGCTGCGTCGTTGGAGAAGTACAAAAATTTGGTTTATTAACGGGGTTGATAATGTAACTTGGCCACCGTAGAGAGATTCTAAAAGCCGACGTTTTGAGCGTTAGTCCTTCGTCAGAGCGAATCGGAAGGATTCGACGAAGGGCTAACGCTCGAAACGTCAGCTTTTAGGATCTCTGTACGGTGGCCAATTTACATTATCAACTCCGTTGATAAACCAAATTTTTGCATAGCATATATGGGCAGGCATACCACTTACCATATATGTGGCTACCTTATATGGCCAGGCATGTCATTAGGCCTTCAGCCTCGTTTTTCAACTAGCTTCTCTGTGTTTGGATATCCGATAAAACACTCCTTATCGTGTTTGATATATTACATGAAATTTATGCCAGATGACACTTTCTTTGAGACACTTGCAATGTGGGTGTCTTATGTGGGGGATTCATATACCATATATGTTTTAACTGCACTAAAATAAAGTGTGCTAAAGTTATTTTTTCTCTCACCGCTTCGAATTCAGTTGCCTTATTCTAAAGCTGCTCCATTACTAAACAGCCATTCCTCTCCCTGGCCCTGGAGAGAGAGTTGATATGCATAAAAAGGGGGCAGCTGTCTTACAAGTTTCATAAATATACCCTGGAAGCCACCCTGCTTCAAGCATGCTCTGCCGTTGAAATTGTGCCTGGTCCAAATGTAGTATTGTTATGAAAAACTGAAAGGTAGAATCAACCCTTTGTTTCGGGAGTTTTTTCCTTTAACATATTGAAGCTATGTGGAGAAAAATGTCTACTTTGGATTCGCTGGTTTGGGAGATTATGATCAGTGCTCAAATTGACATCAAGATCAGTTTTAAGATACCTAAGTCGTATAGACTGGTTAATTTATCTAGATTTCTCCTAGGCTGTACGGTATCAGGAATCGAACTGTTAAACTGTCCATGACACACGGCGAGACAGCACAATCTGACAAAAAGTAATTAACTTGTCAAAAAAAAATCTGACAGCGGTACATTGTCAACGGACCAATACGAATTTCCCGCTGCTGATGCAACGGGAAATTCTGATCGCGTTGGTTACTGCAACGAGTGCAGTCCCTTATTTCTGTTCTCTTTCCAAGCCTTACTCGGTCCTTCTATTCAATTGCGGGCCTCTCGACTAATTTATGAAGGGACTGCTCGCAGTTTAGTTGTTACCTTGCGTAGCAAGCGTTTCCAGCGGGCGAGAAGCGAACTCATTTTTCCGGCTTCGCGAGAATAGGGCGAGCACCAAAAAAAAATTGAAGGGGGAGGAGAGGAGAAGGAAACGCTTGCGGACAAACCCCTCGTTCACAACACAGGCCAAATGGCGGAAAAGATCTTTTCAAGAAATAATACATCGAGTAGTTAGCTCCGTTGTCGATGAAGGATTTAGCGGTAGCCTGAGAGAATAAAAATGACAAATTTAATCAATATTATCATTATTTTCCTTGTCAAACTTTTGAAGTTTCTCTTGCCCAAAGTTCATTCCCGCTATGTAGGATCAAACATTTTCTTGGTCAATTTATGATAGCCCATGACATTGATTGAGTGGGCGGTTTTCAAAATGCTGGGGTTTGCCTTCAAGCGTTTCCTTCTTGTCTCGCCCTATTTTTCGCGCGGCTAAAACATTAAAAATCTTCCACGGAAACTCTGCTACGCAGGCCATATAATCATGGCAAGAATACTTAGCTTATATTGACGTTGACAATCAACTTAAGTCTTCTAAACTTTTGAGCTTTAATGGAGTGGAGTTATCTGTCTTCCTCAAAAAGACGAATCCATTCTTCGCCCAGCAATACTTGAAGTTGGCATCCTTGAACTTTTTAGAGTCAAGCAGCTCTTGCAACATCGGTGGTAAATGGTTATACAGATTTATGTGGCTGACAACTGCATTACTGTTGAAGCCCAAATCTACTGCGCTAAAGCCATTTACATTTCTCCTGCTAGCCGTGACGTTCTTCTTTGCCAGCCTGCACACGAATTTACAGATAATGGCGTTTGGCCTGTTGGAGGCCACTCGAGATGGAACCCGATGTACAATGTCTACATCACTCAAAGAGACGTTCACGCCCCTATATCTCGACCGCGCGCCATTTCAACGGAAGAGCCTGCTTGCAAGCTATTAAATATTCTTGGGTTTCACTCAGATGATCAACAGCCATGTTTTTCAACGTAGTTTACATAACAATTGAGTTCAAGACCCGGAGGATTGGGTCAGGACATCAACATAGCAGCCGTGACGTCATGTGAACCCCGAGAATAGATTGCTTCATGGAAAGTGCTTTATTCACGTTACAAAACCTGGGAAACCGATAAGAGTGATAGCAAACGAGTTAGTTTTCCGGTTTTGCAACGAATGAAGAAAAATCCATACAAAGCACTTTCTTTGCTGTAATTTTTTGTTATATGTCTAACGATAATGAAACATTACTTGGAATCATTTTTGTCAAGTTTCTCGATGCTATAAGCTCACAATAATTATGTAGAATAGCAAAAAATTAAAGACTGATCTAAATGACCGAGCGTAATAAAATAACAAATCCGAAAAATATGGGAAAATTCGCAAATACAAAGTGTGACATCATTTTCTCTTGTGCCCAAAATACTGTCAGATTTAACCATGTAATGGCGGTGGCTCGCGCTGCTGTGCAATCACAACTTCGCACTCTGCCGACTTGCACTGTTAATGAAATGTTGAGTGTTCCTCATGATTGTTCGATTCGGTCTCGATAAAATAATCTAACGGTAAATGCAGAGGAACAAAACGGGAAGCCGAAGTCATGTTTTCAAAACCCAGCTGAAAACCCAAACCTCCGAGTGGCGCTGATTTCAAGACCACGCTTCTCGGAAGCCATTTTAATGCTTTGCTTTGATTGGAGTTATTTTACTCTGGACGTTGGTTAGTCATATTATTCACATGTGAACTTAGGCATGTATAGCGGATATGACATGGCCGCGCGGAGAGAAGAAAAATTTCTTATCTCCAAGCGGTCATGTAATATATTTTATTTATTATATGAACACCAATGAAATACCAAATCATTTCACGAAAGACGCGATTTTCATATGTAACCATAGCAACAGTGATCTTTTCACCTGTGAAAATAACATGTTATCTTCACGTGTGAAGATATGTTTTCGCGCGAAAGCTCACGTGGTCAGTTTCATTGGTGTTTATCATAGGTATCAAATCATAGGTCAGGAAATTAGGTCAGGTTTATTACCTGGCACTTTCCCAAGATCTTGAACAAGAGCAGGAGCTCATCAAGGCACTTGATTCAGTGTCGGATTTGTAACATTCAATAAACCGGCGGTAGATCAGAACTTAAACTATATTCACACAGGTTAAGTGTGCAGTAATCAGTGTTCCACAAGGTGACAGTGATTACTGCACAATTTACTGTAAACAGCTGGATTTTCCGTTGATAACCATTGTAGCGTTCTGGTAAAAACTTAAAATATCTTAATTGAGTTGAGATGAATTTATAACAATGGAAGGAACAATGTATTAAAATTAGTGAGATAAGAAACTCGGAACACGTTTGTAAAATTTCAATGAATAAACTGCAACGAAACAAATGTTCAAGTTGCTAGTCTTTTAACGTGGCAAATGCTCCGAGAACTCTCAGTGTTCAAGAGTTAACTTCTCTGATTACTCTAAACGCTGATGATCATATTGCGTCCAATGCATACCAAAGGAATGCCCTCAAACCGAGTTTGGATCTCGCCACATAATTGACGCGCATGCACAATACTAATCAACGTTCGGTTTAGTATTGCTTCTTGGTCACCAGCAACAAACACATTAAGTATGGGTTATTGACCAAGCGTGAGGTCAAGATGACTGGATATTGGCCAAGATGACTGGATATTGGCCAAGTTCTTCCAACTTTTTTCAAGTTCTTAACCCTAACCTAACCCTAACCCTAACGCC
>NC_090892.1:48462721-48510221 GCF_036669925.1 Montipora capricornis | reverse complement strand
AACCTTTTCCGGATAGTTTTAAACCGCGCAAAAATAAACTTGTATTAGTAAGCATCACCGATAGGAAATCCGAGTATCTCGAGATGCGCAGAACGTATGCGCAATAACAACGGTAGGCACCGTGCTTAATATGGAACAGCTCACCAAGGGAATTTAAGGAATCAGAGTCTCTTGACTCGTTTAAGTCGCTTTATTTGAATAGACTTTTTAACGTTTTTGATTGCTATAATTTGTTCCGTTTAAAGTAATCTGTCTTAAATGTCGTGGTGGAAATATTTTTGAAATGTTTTGCCTGTACATGCTAAGTGGTAGTCGTTAGTAGAATTCAAGTATAGTCTTTAGTTTATAATTTATGAAGATTTTAGATCATAATATGTAATTAGATTTGAATTGCCACTTAGATAAGGAGAGGTTTCTTGATATTTTAGGGGGTTGGATTGAGTGTCTAAACCTAGTAGGGGACATATGTCCTATTGTTTAGCACCTGTGCAGCGTACAAAGCCTGAAATAATGATAATGCGCGTATCCCTGACGCCGACCCAGAAATTGCGCACAGCTACGTTAGACTGACAGATTTGCCTGAGGTTCAAGTAATGTAAACTATTACCGAATACGTTAACGGCGCCAGTGACCCTATCCTAGTAACCACGCCTAACCAGACAGGCAAAAAGACATGGAACATTAACTGAGTTGACGACATCTAGGCCCCGAAGACACAAATGCCATGAAATTTCAACCAAATGCAAAGTTTAGTTGCAGCCAAACACCTAAATGGCACCTGAGCCTACAGCAGATTGGAGTATTCATTCCCGGCCAGAAGGGCCCCGGTGAACAAACGATTCGAACTGAACGCCAAGTTCAGTAATGTGGTACCCAAAGCCAAACAGACAGACAAACGATTAGCATCCGAACCCAGTCCAGAATTCGTGCCCGGCCCGAGAGGCCCAAATGTAAGCAATTTTAACGGAACCCGAGGTTCAGGTACAGCCACATGCTTAAGCGGCCACCTGAACCCAGTCCCAGTCCCCGCCCGAGAGACCCAAATGCAAACACATTATCGCAGGAGTATTATGGTATTTTCCGTTTCGGGCAATAGACCTTATTCACGAAAGCCGCCATGTTGGATTTGCTATTATCATGCAAATTAGCTACCCACTTCTGAGGGGGCAAACAACACAAGTTCGAGAGGTTATAACGAACATCTTAGCCACACAGATGATTTGTTTCATGTTCATTGAATGTTTATCACCTAAGTAGTAAAATAGAATGCTTATACAAGTTACTTCGATTTTTTTTACTGAAAAATTAGCAGATAACGAAGTAGAAAGTCAAAATGTCGGAGGCAATCAAAAGATATAAATTATCATCAAAAGGTACTTAATTCTAAATTCTAAAATGTACTTTTAGCAATGTTAATTCAATATTTCGACGTGCCGATTTTCCGCAATTTGCCTTTATTCCAATGTTTGCCCCCCAGCATAACACATGGCTAATTTGCATGACAATTTGAAAACCAACATGGCCGCTATCGTGAATAAGGGCTATTGATTTCACGCTCCGCCATTACTTGCCGATTGGATGTCAGAGGGTTGGATCCAGGGAAAAGTGACGAGTGATGTATTTTCTCACTAGCTTAAACTTTCAGCGTGGAAATGCAGTTTATTATACATGCAAAACACGAGTTTCAAAATCTGAAAGCACGAAACTCCCATGCTGAATATTAATTCAGCCGCGTTCACATGCATTGCATTCTGAAGCCTGGTTTCCAATTGAGCAAAGAAGAACAAGCATAGGCGTAATGCGACGTTCACACAGTGGAACAAGCGGAGGAAAATTTGGCATACGCAATCGTAGTGACGTCGGAGAAGATCTAGTAAGATTCAAAATGGCGTGCGAATAGTTGTGTTTGTGCTTAGGCTTAACACACTCCGGTTCCCACTTGTGAATTAAGTACAAGCAAAAAAAAAAGGAACATTTCCTCTTCTTGTGTTTGTGCTTATGCTTGTGTATGACTATTTCACGCCCATTCCCACACGATTAAGTTTTCTTATGCGTATATTTGTGCTTGAGCTTTTCGCGCAAGTGGGTCTTTGACGTAATTTTCTCCTCGATCCAGCTCTCCTTAAGATTCTAAAACTAGTAATGGCGGACCATTGAATAGGAAAGTGCCAGTTAAAATTAAGAATATGCACTTAATTTATGGTCCCGAGGGGAAAAGTTATTTGTTTTCCCGAGAATCCTGATTAAAACTAACTACTTTCCGAGGGACCAGACATAAGTACTTTTGTTATATATTTAGAATTGCAGCAAAACATCCGGCGCGGGAAACAACTGAGGAATTATATCCCGGTAAGGTTACAGTTGAATTTGATTAGGGGCACTTGACCAAGAATCAACCAATCACAGTGCTCGCTTTGTTGAGTGAAAGTCTTGGTATGTAACAAATAAATTTCTTTTCGAAATCAAAGCTTAAAACTTGGGCCACTTCAGTTAAAGTTTTGAAATCAAAAGAAACTGACGAAGAATTGATTTTTTGGTCATAGCAGCACTTTAGCTGGCACCCGAAACTAATTCTGATCAGAGTATTCGTGCCCGCCCTGAGAAATCTAAATGTCAGTCTAAATTTGTTTTTCTGACCGGGAGCGACTACTACGTGGCTCTTGCTCCTCTTCGGTGTATTTCACTGTACTGAACTTGAATCCTCCTGGTGTTCATTCAATTTATTTTCGTTTGGGACAACTACAAGTTGCGTGTGTTTGGCAACAACTCAACCTCTTGTTTGTTGAATTTTCTGGCCTGTTGTTTACATTTGGGTCTGCCGGGCCGGCACAAATACTGAACTACGTTGTAGGTTCAGCTGCCAATTCGGTATGTTTGGCTGTAACTGAACTTCGTGTTTAATAGGTGGAATCGTTTTACTTTGGGTTTCCACCGAACGCCGAGTGCCGCCAACGCCAAACGTATATCATAAGAAATAGGAGAAGCTAACAAGTATTGATGACGTCCCAAATCAAAATAAGGTAACATAAACAAGGAATTGGTAAATGCGAAATAACCTGACGAACTCGAGAACTCAGAAAAATTAACCGTCATTTGACCAGAGAAGCATAACGGTCCAAGTAATGAAACTGACTCCAGTTAATTGAAAAACAGAAAACATATCTACCTCTAAATTCGCCGCTTGAGGAGGAGCTTGTTGGAATTGTTGAACCGGAGGAGCCGATGGTCCTGGCGCTTGAGGTACTTTAACCATAGAAGGACAGAAAAAGAAACCAAACACTTCGAACCAGCGGCAGTGGATTTTACGGCAAAAGAGAACAACAAGATGGGGCGCTTTACCTTTATAGTCGCGAATACATAAACCATGTGAATTCCTCGCTTTGTTGTCACATTCCAGCGCTTAATACACTCCCGTGGAGCATTTTGGCCAGTTTGAAGTAATAAAACGAGTGCGAGTGTTTCATCAGGGGTTACAAACAAACAAAAGAACGACGCGGTAGGCGGAGTACTTTTATCATTTGTTTCGAGGTGTTTGAAACCTCTGATGAATCACGAGGCACGAGTTTTTGACATGACTTCCCAACCCTTTGTTTTTTTACGTATGAGTGTTATGTGCGGATCTTTTGTTTTATCAGGCAAGTGATAGTAATTTGAAAGGAAATGAATCTAAAAGGTAGAACTTTCGAAGAAATTTACATAATAGGGCGTAATGGAGAGCGAGACAGAATCACGTCGTTTTCGCCTGCCAAAATCGTCTTCCAAAAAAAGTGATTCGGTTAACAAGGCCCTTCCAGTTTCAACTAAACATGAAAAGAATTGGGTTGTGAACTCGCCGAATGGTTGAGGTTAAGAGAGATGCAAGTGCTGGTGTTAGATTGCTATGAACTTTTCAAAGACTATTGACAAGTTGAGTGCAGACATTGCTGAAATGGATGCTCTTTCGCTGAATTATTGGGTATCCAAATTCGTTTTAATCCTCTGGGCCCGGTTGTTCAAAAGCCGATTAACGCTAATCTCAGATTAAAAATTAACCAAGGAGTATATTTCTCTACTCCTAAATGCTGTTCAACGCTGATATTCGGCAAAAGTTTACATTAGAAGAAGTCAATCTTGAAAAACGAAAATAAGCAAAAGAAACTTTCACCAAAAAGTTGAAAACATGAAACAAAAGTTCACGCTAATCCTGGATTACGGTAATCGGCTTTCGAACAACCGGGTCCTGGTCGCTAATGATAAAAGGTATTGCGAAAGTTTTATGTCGAATATTATTCGGGAAATTTAAAATGCATTGTGTGCGAGCAGTTTATTTAGATGTTTTTTTTTTCTTCGAAGGTTTATTAGCATTAAGTTTCATTTAAATTCAAGTGCCTTGATCAGTGTCTTGATCAGTTTTTGAACTAACTCGGGCATTTCTTGATCTGTAGTTTCATTGGCTATCAAGATACATGCACCTGGTCAAAATGGGGCACTCCGATTGACTACTAGCCTTATGAAGAGTTTGAGAATTAACGATCAGGGTTTGAAATGACTCAAGCCATTCGCTCATTTGAATGTATTGTGTATTTGCATAAGTAAATAAAAAGCTTAAGCAAAGAGGGAGTTGCTAAGAACAAAAACGACTCGAAATAATAGATTATTGAAAAAATGTACTGCACGCCCTGCGCATGCGTTTATCATTTTAGTTATTTCTTTGCCGTTGTCATCCTGACAACAATGTTAAATTTAGGGAGTTTAAGCAACAACAACAGCAACGAAAACACCACAAAGCAAGATTATGAATGGTTAAAAAAGGGAAAATACCGAATGAAAGCGCGTAAAGTGTTCATTGAAACGATTGGTCATTTAAGTGGACGGTCATTTTCGCGGCATTGAACAGGCTTTCCTCAATGATTTTTCACTTCATGTGATCATCAGGTAATCGCAATGTGCTCGTTGAATTGAAATTAAGGATTAATTTTGCTTGTATTATTCCTTATTGTTCCTTTTAAGGAATAATTAAAAGGAGGTTTCCTACTAATTCAAAGGTATTTTTGCGCGGTGTGTGCATATGTCGCAAAAGCACAGAGACTTTTCTGACTTTTACAAGTGTTAGTGAAATCCAAAAAGAAAAGAGAGGGAGAGGGAAGAGATGTTCAAAATCAAGTGCGTTTCAACCCCTCCCCCCCCACCCCCCCCCCAAAAAAAAAAACAGTAATAACTTTGGCGAACTGATCACAACATACGAAAACAATCAGTTATCGATTAAAAGCAGTCGTAATGCAGACCGCTGGCGCTCAAACAAAAGCTAGTAAGTCACAATTGAATTAACTTTCGTCCCGACCTCGTGGCGACAGGTACTTTCAAGAGCATAATGTAAAACCAAAGCATAGTTAATAGAACTATGACCAAAGTAATCGCTGAGTGACTTAAAAATCCAATGAAAAATATCTGTCCAGTAAGGAGAAAGAAGGGCAGCGAGAATCTTACCTCCTACGGTGGTGGAAGCTGGTGGTTCTGTAGTTGTGGTATTTGCAGTACCATTTTTTATTTTTCGCGGGGATGGCGCGAAGTAAGTCCCATGCGTTGATTCGCATATCAACGATCTGTCAACAGGTTCCTCCGCGTTCATACCATCAGTAAACCAGGCCTTTTTTGATTCGTTGAAGTAACTGCAAATAACCTCTTTATCTTCGGGCACAGCACCTATGTTTAAGTGGCGTTGAAAGACCATGAACTGGGATTTCTGTTTGCGGACAGGGTACCATAAATCAAGACCAACAACCTGAAAAGAGAAGAAATTGAGGTCGTATCACAACTTCGTTTTGAGAGAGCGTGTGTGATGATTGAAAGTAACTGTTCTTAGAAAGATTTTGAGGCTTCTTACTTTAAATAGATAAACTGTAGTTTTTTCAAGAGGAGCTTACGCAACCTTCCCTTGAACAACGCATCCAGGTAAATTTTCCCATACATTGGTCGTTGGGACAACCTCGTTCCCAGGACTTTTCTTCTCCGAGAGTAGGACCGACACTCAGCGGAGAAAAGCCTGGAAACGAGGTTGGATATTGGCACTGGTGGTGGGAATGGCAGTGGTAGTGGTAGTTGTAGTGACAGTGGTAGTCTTAGTGGTGGTTGTAATGGTACTTGCAGTGGTAGTGGTAGTGGTACACGGCGGAAAAAACCCTTGTTTTCCGGTACTTTTACTAAACGGTTAATGGCAGGAAAATGTCGAGTTCATAGATCGTCTTCCTGTTTTTGTAAACGTGCAGAAAACTCGGTGTTCACTATTGGTTAACAGAGAGAAGATAAGCTGTTCATACCTAACTTTCCTGCACGAGGAAAAAAGGTTTTAACAGTGTATTTTCCATCACATTTTACCACAGTTATCCCAAGCGAGAAAATGAGGCGTTCAGCGTATGTTTTCCTGAAGTTGTAAACGCAATGAAAAAATAACATTCCACAATAGACCCAAAAGATAAAATAGGTCCAAATTTGTATAGGTAATCGCATGGGGCCGAGTAAAATTAAGGATTAATATCACGCGTGTTTTGAGAAGTTGCTGAAATTGCCCGAGTCGCGCAGCGACGAGGGCAATTTCAGCAACTTCTGAAAACACAAGTGATATTAATCCTTAATTTTACGAGGACCCATTGCGATTACTTGTTAATAACATAGAGGGCAAAATTTTCTTAACACTGTTGAGGCACCTCGAAAAATAGTCAGCTAAGCTGAGTTAAAACACTCGTTCGCTCGGAAGCAAAACAACTGACAAACAGACAAGCAAGTCAACTTGCTCTTTGTGTCCAAAACGAGTATAGATGATTTTTATTTACATCCACTCGAGAGGAAAATACGAGTTTCATTCCTGAACAACAGTAACAACGATTAAACCAAATGTTAAGCTTCAATTTATTTTATTCGCCTGTGATGTAGAGGTTTTTACCACTTGCAAATACGCATCCGTAAACATAGCAAACGGTTTGTCCAAAAAAATCCACCAAATTTGAGATACTCGTTCCTCCCGTCAATGGCAAATTGTTCTGTGACCTTTTTTGTTGAGCTGCAAGATGACGTGGTAAACTGAACGAAACGAAAGGAATCATTTTGTTTTTCAACCACACAATCCCGCCACGCCGGGCGCCCCGTCAGCCGATCCAAGTTTTCAGCTTTTCACCAAAAACACCTTTTGCCCTTATTCTTGTCACTCGAAAATTCAAATTTCAGATCATCTTTTAAAGCCAATTCTTAATCTTTATGCCTTTTCGGCGAATGCAGCGCGAATTAAAAGACAAACTTCGATGAAGACGAAGCGTGTTTTGCTCAAACAGAAGAAACCAACTGAATGTGGAAGAGATACGTTCAGCCAATCAGGAGCGAGAATGTTTGGCGCTCGACCAATCGTGAACGAGTAATTTTGCCCTCTTCTCAAGCAAAATTAAGAAAAAATGCCCTCCTCATTGACCAATCAGTATTCAGTAATTTTGCCCTCTATGTTAATAGCGTAAAAAGAACTAAATTAGCGTAAGGGATTAACTTGTACATCCAAATACAATTTTGTAATTGTTAGCCTTTCCATAACGCTTTTTCTGTTTTCGTTTCTTTAGAAAGCGCTATACAACCGCAACACAAAAAGAGCTCAACTCCACTCGGAAGGTTCAGTGCAATCCCTCCCTCTTAGCCTGTACGTTATCGGTATACACTGGCTGATTACCCCGGTCAAAACGAATGCAGCCACAGGGGACCAGATGAGGTTGGTTGGTTACAAGGAATGGGGCGCGCGCGCGCTTTTGCATTAACTTTCATTGTGACATCAGCTGATCATTTTCCTCGATATTCTCCACAAGGTGAACGTGCCATCTCTCGCACGAACAACAAATCCCCGCCATGGCTTCGAGACTTGTAGTTAACACTGTTGGACTACTGGTACTCGTGATTTTATTAGGTTGTATTGCTGATTTGGAAGGCAAGTTTTTCAGATTCAGTTCCTCTGCTATTTTAAGAAAGTTATCAGTGTCCATTCGTTTTTAAGACTTTATTTCTCTCGGAGAGCTTGCTGGAAAACACGCATGCTTTGAGTTAGTAGTTTTCAATTCTAAAGTCTGTAAAGTACTACTGTAGCTGTCATGCGACGGATCCCCTAAGTGAGGAAATCTTCTAAATTTCTCTTTGGGATTGGACGAAAATCAGCTGGATTTCTACCCTTTCTTCCAGGCCAACTTTTGCAGTACACATTGCAAGAGTGCCTTTTTACTTGGTACTTTCATGACTGGCAGTACTTGTATGCTGGCAATGCAACTCTTCGAATGCGCGCAGACGTAGAGGAGTAGATGCAATTCTTATAGCAGCAATAGGTTCGATTTTAAGCTCAGGCTGAGTTGATTTGTTTTTAGCTCCGTCTAAGTTAAATTAATACAACCGTTTTTCTTCTAGATAAGTTATCAAGGGATGTTAAGAACGCGATTGCGCTGGTAACATTCGTTCTTATCCTGGATTCACTTTGTGCCCTTATTAATGAGCTGATTTTGTATCCGGTGAATATTATCCTACGACAAAGGTGAGTTCATGGATACACTAACAACGTATTACGCTGAGCTTCGCAACTGCGCACAAGTGTTTGCACTCTTACACATACATACGTGCTTCAACATACACTCATCATCATCATATCTTAAATTTACCCTTGGGTTTTAGAGTAGTTTGACGTATCTATCCAAGTTATCCAAGAAGACTAGCAAGTCTAACCATTTGAAGATGTCATTACAAAGGCAGCACTTTCTCCTCACTTATTTAAAGACCCTGAGTCTTGGTCCAGCCGGAGTAGAATTCACGACACCCCGCATGGCAGCCCGGTACTCAAACAACTAAGCCACCGGTGCGCATATATATATACCGGTATATAAAGTGTGAAACTTGATTTTCGCAAAACAGTGCTCAATACATAGAAGTAGAGCGAAGTATATATTGAAGAAAAAAACAACTAGTAAAACTACAAGTTCATCCCTACAAGCCTGTTTCGTGGTCGTCCACTCATCAGGGGATTTCCTGATGAGTGGGCGACCACGAAACAGGCTTGTAGGGATGAACTTGCAGTTTTTTACTTGTTGTTTTTTTCTTCAATATATACCGGTACATATATATATATATATATATTCGTTTATCTAGAGTTTTGTCTGACAAGGAATGGGTGTTTTTCTTAAAAAGGAACCTACAATACTCGTCAAAAATCTTGAAACCTTGTGTCTGTTTCCCCTTCCCAATGTTGATTTGGGTATCACAGTGGTCTCAGTGCTTCAAAACACCCGTGGCTCAACATTGGGGAGGGAGAAGGCACATTTCGGGGGGAAAAACAGTGTGAAGTAGAAATCTCAGGATTTTTCCGAAAATTCGAGAGAAACGGTGTCTGTTTCAACGATTTGTGACGAGTATTGTAGCCTTAACTATTGCATAATCTTATTCTCGCTGTAAACAATTCAAATTATGAGAAACATGAGGTTAGACGGGGATTCATAGCAATTATACTTAACGGACACAAATTATGTCTTCGAGATCACTAACAAACAAAATGTTCGCAGTCAATGCCTCTTTGAGACTTATGTTTACTTTAAGCCAAAAATTAAATTGTTACCCGTTTCGATCAATACAATGCACGTATTTTGTTATTTCAAGACTTAAAGCAAAGCTAAGTCAGTTCCACAGAGCTCACGGTTCTTCGGGCTTTCTGCGTGAAAAAACGTGAACCGATGGAATAAACTTGTCCTTGATAGCAAACAGTACATGTTCCTATATGCAGTGATTTGATAATGAGTAACGTCTCTCAAATAGATGTGGTTATCTTTTTTTTTTCATTGAAACGCTCTGGTAAAAGAAAATACATAGAGAACAATCAGAGAGAGTACAGGAACATGTGTGAACATCAATTTCAAAGGAATCGCCGAAAGAAGCCTGATTTTTTTGGTGCGAATTTACTGACGATTTTCCCAGCCATTTATCGTGATTTATACCCCGGACAATATTATTATGCAGATTTTCATTTATTTGTCACAAACAAGTTATATTCCAAGGAGTTGTATGAAGGTGTTAAGCATGGTATCTTAACTATTTCTTATCTTTGCAGACAAATACAACTAGACAAAGAACTGGCTGAACGTTTGGATGCGATTTACAAGAAGCCGGTGTGGCGACCAAAGAAGAGAAAGAGAAGATGCAAATGGTATGGCTGGTAGCCATGGAACGTTTTAAATCACAACTTTAAATCAATTCCCCTTATTGGACTTTTTAGCTGGTCGCCAATTCATGATTTTCTGAATAATAAAGTCGATATTCTGTTGGCTACGCTTTATCAATTTGATCCCTCTTTCAGAGCTCTTATGGGAGACATTTGGGATATTGCGTCACGCGACACATACCCATCACGCCCAGACAAGCAATACACTGCATCGCTAATTGTGAAATATCAGGCTTGATATTAGACTTCACAGAAATAGCAAATTCGTGCTCTTTTCCTAAACGAGGTGGCATTAGTATGAGCGATTTTGTCACAGATCAATGGGCATGTATGTTCTCCGGAACACTTGATCGCTGATTCCACGAGTTCCGCCTTTTTAACTCCGCTTTCCATCCCATCCGGTTATTCGATGCACCCACGCATGACAGCCGCTTGTTATATACCATAGCCTCTTACGGGTCAACTGTTAAATTAAGCCCCAGAGTCTGGGAAACATAGACATATTCCAAGTAATATTTTGTCCAAAAAAAAGAAAAAGAGAAAATTGCATCAGCGTTTGAGGAAAAAAGAAGCTCATTTTACAGTTATTCTGATGAGCAACCGTTGGCTGTAACCAACTGTCAAATGAATCCAAAACGCGCGAATAAAAATTCCCAAAGACCTGCTACCGTCTGACCTTGTAGCTCAGTCGGTAGAGCAGCGGTGATCTAACCCGAAAGTCGTGGGTTCAATTCCCACCCCGGCCAGAGCTTTTCTCTGTCCTTGTGTGGGCCCAATTCCATGGTTTACATGGGTAGAAAATAGCACTTCACATTACCCTCCAAAAGTTAACCGGGTTATGCAAATTAACGCAAAAACAATACATTTTCTTAACCGGGTTAGGTATTTTTAATTCACCTCACTGGGTAGTTAAAGGTGGGTTAACCGGGTTACGTTTTTTAACCGAGCAATTTTAAATTTAAGGAGGCTCGAAAGGGTTTCAACATTTAGAAGACTCCCTGTTTAGATCGAATAACACTACAACACTGTATCACATAACAGCAATGTTATGGTACCATATGAAATACCGATTATTTCAAAACAACATGTGATCATTATCGTGATGTAATAAGTTACCTTGGCAACGCGAAACCCAGCAAAAACACCCTATATTTTGGATTTAATTGCTCATATCTCAAAAACGAACTCGGTGACCCCCCTTTTTTATTGCTGAAAAGTGAAGAGAGGGCCACAAAGAAACTTTTTGCAAAGTTTTAAAAAAATATGTTAGAAGGATTCAGAGCTACCTTAAAAAATCACAAAATCGAGGTGGCTCTGAATCCACCAGACGGAATTTTTATAAACTTTGCACAAAGTTTCATCACGCCCTTCTGATTACTTTTCAGAAATAAAAAATGGGGGTTGTCAAGTTCGTTTTTGAGATATAAGCAACTAAAGACAAAATAAAAGGTGTTTTTACAGGGCTTGCCCATTGCCACGGTGACATATTACATCACAATAATGACTGTATCTTGTTCAGCAATAATTCGTGTTTCACTTGGTACCACAATATTGCCAATACATGATACAACATTGTGGCGCCGATGCTTCTAATAAGAGCGTCACTTGGAAGCATTGAAACTGGTTCGAGCCTCCTTAACCTGGTTAACACGCTAAGTGCCGCTGCAGCCAGTGTGTTAGTCTTTTTCAATGGAATTTTAAAACTTTAAAAAAAATTTTAATTTAGAATTCTCAGTGCAACAGAATTATAAAGAGGAATAATCTGTTATTTTCTGGAAGGTAATTCGCACTCAAGTTATCATAAGTAACGATAGACATGATCATTATCATTATTAATGTAACTATTATTATCTTCAGGTAAGATGTAGAGCAACTTGACTCCTTTTGGATGCGTACAACGTATTGTCTGTGCTAAAAATCCCAAGAAATGAGAAGGGAGACCATACTGAGCCTTTCCCTTTTTACAATTTTACTCAATCAACAGGGGACCCCCTAGGGGTCAAAGGGTAACTACTTCAATTTACTTCTTCCTGGTATTCACATAAAAATCATACCATTGTTGTCTAAAAGATCAGTGACACAACAATGGAAATATTGACATCACATGGCCCGAGGTTTCAAAGTTCCATGTTTCGTTTCAAAGTCAGACACAACAGATTCCCAAATTTGTTCACTACACAACACATCCAAAGCTGTCAATGCCATGACCTGAGCTTGCACAACTGCCAGCTCATGAGCTTCTTTCGTCCCTGCTGCCTCAGTAAACTCAGGAGTGTGATTAGCAACAGAAGTTTCAATGTCAAAATACGGATGAATAGAAGGCTTCACGTGGGACACATTACCCATATCTGTTGAGCCAAATGTTGCTTTAGCTTGCTCCTCTCGCGATGGGAAAGTTAGGCCTAGTTCCTCTGCATTTCCTTGGTAAACTTTTGCAAGCTGCTCATTGGTTTCTAAGTTTGAGTAAAATGTTGAATTCCATTCTATATCTACAGTGCAACCTGTTTGAAGAAAGTACAGGAAGAGGTAAGAAATTATCAAGAAAAAAAACACCTTGTTCTATCAGGTTCTAAAATATGGACAAATTTAAAAGCTCTTGAATAGTAACCTGAGACAATAAACAGCATAAAGATTTTAACTTTTGGCAACTTGATTACATCTGTGAAAAGTTACTTCTAGCCATAGTTTAGAAGCAAAATCTCTGAGGCTTCCTCTTTTACCAAACCGGTAACTTCTGCCACAAGTCAGGAAGCCCTTTGTAAAAAAAACTCACCAGTAGCTTGAGCTGCTGACAAAAAACAGCTGTGTACTTTATCACGAAGTTCATTTAGCTCTTCTTCTGTTGGAGCTCTAACGTAATATGCCATGGATGCTTTATCAGGGATGATATTTGGCTTGCTGCCCCCATTGGTTATAATACCATGAAAACGCCATGTTGGCCTCAGCTGCTGACGCAGAACACTCAAAGCATTGTATGCCATAACTGCAGCATCTAATGCATTTATTCCTTCCCAAGGGAATGCTGCAGCATGCGATGACAATCCACTGAATGTAACCTGAACATCTTGCATTGCCAGACAAGTTGGATACACACAGCTAAATGATTTTGGATGAGCCATTAAACAAAAATCAACTTCATCAAAGCAACCATTTTCAATCATTCGGATTTTTCCACCTCCACCTTCTTCTGCTGGTGTGCCAAGTACAATCACTTTCCCCAGATCCTGATTTGATGAATCAATTGCTGCCTTTAAACCTAAAAGAACAAATTAAAAGCAATCTTGATTTCCATTGTGAGAGTACATGCCTTCCCTTCCCCATAAGGATTTTGACTGTGATACTTTGACTAAGGATGAATCAGAGGTTCCACTTTCAGTAATCATTAAAATAATATTAATGCATAAAGTTTCAAAGGAGATCATGATGTTGATGTCAATTCACACCAATTAATCACTGATAGGCTTATTCTATACTGGAAAAGTCACACTGTTAGATATTCAAGAGGTTACATGTAAATTCATCAAACTCCTCCCTTGTTTGTTTGTCAAAGGAACACCTCTTATTCCCTATGCTGGGTTGCTTTTTGTATGCTGCATGGCAATTATTGAGATAAATCTGTTCCTCGACCTCTTATCACCAAATTTTCCCAAAATCAGTTCAGTGTTTGTTTCAAATGGAAGAAAACCCAATTCAGACTAAGTTCTCTTGTGTTTGGGACACTCCAATTATTACCGCTTAACCAATGACGCACAATTATCCTAAATTTTTAATATGTGATTTGTTTTATTTATTTATTTACTACATTAAAAATAAAATATGTGTTCTGGGGTTTAAATAACTTCTGAAATGGCCGTCCATGATAGCCCATCGAAGGCGGCAGTTTGGCAAGTTTATGATAGCATTTTTAGTGAAAATCAAGGCAAACTAGCCAGTGCTGTGAGGCAAAGCAGGCGGCGGTATGCTGCCGGTAACCAGCTTCTATTGAAAGCCCTGTGTGTTTAGCTGATATGGGTACTTATCCCAGTTACTCCGTGCTAACCATTAATGAGTGCAAAGACTTATTGTAAGTACTTTTTTCATTGCTATTTGGAATAGTTGATCACCATATGCCTGTCATTTTAGTGATTTGAAAACCTTAACTGGATGCCAGTCATTTAGACACTTTCAAAATAGGAACATACATGTTTTAGATGAAGGGCCTTGCCAGGCGATCAAGACGTCTACAATTTTCCAAATATGAAATCCTCTATCAATGGCGATTTCCTGACACATGAAAACTAGGCTTAAAAAGATGCCAAAAAAAGCAAAACATGAAATATCGTTGGGAGTACTCTGATTTCGCTGCTGTCTTGATCTCTTCCTTTTATTTTTCCCCTTTGTCTTGCGGTGATGGGTAAGTCGATTGGGGGGGGGGGTTCGGATCATAAATATAACGACGTCCCTCTCACGAAAACCTGTTCATAAAAACATTTGTATTACTTACCTAAGGCTGCACCTACTCCCACTTCGGCGATAAGATTATGTCCACAGGCATGTCCTATTCCCGGAAGAGCATCATACTCGCAAATCAAACCAACTATTCTCCTACTACATCCACCACTTGACGCACGAAATGCGGTATCGATGGTGTATTCTCTTGTAACTTCGAAGCCTTTTTCCTCAAAGAATGCTGTTAGCACCTCATGAGCGTACTTTTCCTGATAGCCAAGCTCTGGTGTTTTCCAAATCTTTTGGTTAAGCTGATAAAGTTCTGCTGAATACCTTTCTATTGCTCGAAGAGCCACTTTCTTTAAATTTCGTAAATGTGCCGCCATCTTTTGAATCGGAGACAGAAATTAGTAGGGGGAGGGGTGGAGAGTATAACACAAGTAATGCTGGACGAACCTTAGCCTGTTGCAGGCTTCCAGATAGAGAACTGCGTGTGTTTGGGAGCCTGGAGCAGGCTAGACTAACCCAGTCTGATTCGTGACCATTCTCGTCCCCATCGCCCTTTTCGTTTCTCTTAGTCGGCGGGGCCTTGGCACAAGAGAAACGAAAAGGGCGATGGGGACGAGAATGATTCGTTACACGAGCGACCAGGGGCTAGTCTCCCTCGCAGCCGTTTTTTGGATGTCACGCAACGTCCCCCCAAAAGTAACTTGGGGGAACGTTGCGTGACATCCAAAAAACGGCTGCGAGGGAGACTAACCAGGGGCCGGTTCCTGAAAGTAATAACCCTATTCCTGGGGTAAATGTGTCTGGAATAAGGCACATTTATCCCTGGAATAGAGTTATTACACCTTTCAGGAACCCGGCCCTAGACCGTCTGAGAATCAGGCTATGACGAACCAAGCTCAAAATCAGTGAAAGCCATTGAAAATATCACAAGTCAACAGCATTTCATATCTCTAATTCATCTCTGAACTACAACAGCTGATTTAGCTCCTTGTTTCAGGTCATGTTGTTGTATTGAAGTTGATCAACAAATATTGCACTGCTGAACCTTGCGTTGTCAGCTTTAAAGGAAAAGCCGAAGGGGATGGCCAACATGCTACCTTCGAAAATACCATAATACACTTTGTTTGTCCATAAGCATTGTCTTTGTTTTCTCTTAGGACCATTGTAAGTCCCCAGAGAAACTGGAAACAACGCAAATGCAAAATTACGGTATTTTCGAAAATGGCCTATATATTTCAGCCTCATACCTGGCAAGGGTCGTTTTCTTTTCAATCTCCATCCCCTCCCATTCCCCTCTAATTTCTGTTCGGAGGGGAGGGAGGCTCGGTCACACGGGAATGACAGTGCGGTCAACCGAATTCACAAGCAGAAAGAGTGACGCTTCCACTCACCAAGCACAAAACTTTCAAGACTTTATTTCCACTGAACAACTGACAGGTTTGGGGCATGCGCAGCCTTATAAATTTAACAACCCCATAATTCACCTCCCCTTGCATGATCTCTTTTCCCCTTATTTTTTTGCACACCTGGAGAACCCGCTCGCAGATTTTTTTAAGTACGTGCAAAATTAACCCCCCTTAACAAAGTAGAGGGACCAGTAGTAGTTTAACAGGCAAGCTAACAATGTTCCCCATCGATGATGTCTCTCATATAAGTGTACGAATTTTACGTTAAGAGTGCGTTTACCAGTCAAAAAATCAAGATGATCATATAACAATTTTTGTCTTCATTTTGATGCAAAATGATTCTGGTTACAGGCCGTAAAATCAGGCTGGCCTCTCTGCATTAATGAACAAGGTATATACCCAGCTTGCTTTGGAATTATTGTCACTAAACGCACTTTAATTATTTTAGATTTCACTTGTCACATTAGGTTACAAAGGCCATGTGTCTGTCCCCCGACCACGGTCACACATGTTGGCTGACGTCCCTAACAAATCTTCCAATCTTATGCAACGATTCGTGTTCCGATGAATCACTTAAGTGACAGCCAGCCACAGGGGAATCTTTGCTTGTATTTTTGCTTCATCAGCAAAAGACCATAACTTTCTGATTGATCGGCCAACCAAAAGCAACGTGAATGCTCATCAGCTATCACCGAAAAAATGAGTCTGATACACGTACACGTAGCACCTTTGCACAATTTGGAAATAAAAACTGGAAATGCAGCATGGAATGTAAAAGCTTAAAAGCACTTTGGCTACCCAACAGTTAGTCCGTTTTAGATCGATAATATTTTAATACTTATGGAAATGGCAATTTCAAAATTAAGAACCTTTGTTCAAGGCGTCCTTTTTGTTATTGCTGTCAATAGATTTAACGAAGGCCTGTCTCAAGCAAATTCGTATGTGAATTAAACAAAGTAAACAATGGAGCGTCACAGCGATTTCAAGAGGAAGACAGGTGCAGAAACTTAAAAGAACTGAAATTCACTTGGTCAACAGAATACACCAGCAATAGGGAGATTAAGCATTACGTTTACAGCAAACGTCTGCGTTTTGCCAATTATGGACGAACCTCGTTTGATATGAGCTCATTTCATGCGTGTTAGCAGCAGGTATCAAGTAACTTTTTCAAAAGAGAGAGACGAGTTAGAATGACATAGAGCGGTTTTCAAATGAGTGTCGTAAAACCAAAACCAAAGTAATTACTTTGGCCAATCAAAAAGGACGGAGACAATCCAGTAAACCAATCAAAACTCAAAGAAATTACACGTAGCCGACACAAAAGGCGGGAAAATGTGCACGCGCGAGCCACGATTGGTTTTGGTTTCACTTCTGATTGGTTGAAAAAGTGGGGCGAGAACTTTGAACCAATCACTGAGTGAAGTAGATGCAAAACCAAAGTAATTCACTAATTACTTTCGACGCTCAATTGAAAACCGCTCTAATTTTCATGCTTTTATGACAAGAGGCAGCCCACCTTTTCGCGTTTGCCGTTTCACGATAATAGAGAGATTAGAGAGATTAAGCATGACGTTTACGGCCAACGGGAAACGGGAAACGGCCGGCTCCTGCTTGTCATAAAAGCGTGAAAATTATCTCATTTTAACTTGTCTCGTTCCTTTGAGAAGTTGCTTGATATATGGGCTAACACGACAGAAATGAGCTCCATATATCAAGCAACTTCTCAAAGGAACGAGACAAGTTAAAATGAGATAATTTTCACGCTTTTATGACAAGCAGGAGCCTGCAGTTTCCCGTTTTCCGTTGGCCGTAAACGTCATGCTTAATTATTCTCTCTAATAATAATGCTTAATCACTCTAAAATGCTAAAAACTACAGTTTGTTAAATCATTCTTAAGACGCTCCACGGTTGAACTACGCGAATAATGATTACCTAACTTTGTTAAGAAATGATACACAACTACAAATGCAAGCTAGCAATCGACAGATGTACCGGATGTTATCTGTACAAAAGAAATTAAGCAAACGGTAGGAAATGCTGCTGACCTCTACATGTAACTAAAAACTGACTCAAATTATCAAAACATTACCGCTATCAACAGGGAGCTTACGCAAGAATGACGTTGGCTACGAGAGCGCCACAAAACAATGGTTTAATGACGAAAAACAATACCTCTGCACGCCATGCACGTGCGTTTTGCATTTTGGTACATTTCTTTGCCGTCATCGTCCTGACAACGACGTGAATTGACCAAACTTGAGGTTGTGAAGAGGACGTTTTTTCCCAAACGGCACACCGTTCATGTCAATTTTATTCCTGCAATATTCATACACAATTTTCATTCCGGACGACTTGGTGTTATAACGAAGTCATTACAATAATGGAAAATAATATTTTTAGACGTTCTCGTTCGCGGCGGCGTCGTCCTTGCATAAGGGAGCTTACGAAACGAGGACAACGACGGCTACGAGGACTTCATTTATATAATACAAGTTCGCGTAATTCATATCACTACGAAACTATTTCATGTCGTTTCGCGTTCAAAATTTGTAGTAACTGTCGAGGAATTACACTGGTATAAGTGGGCTGGAAGCGTAGAGAGAGAACTGAAAATTCATCGTCATGTGCTAACGTCCTCCACAGAACCTTGAATTTGGTCATTTCACGTCGTCATTTAGGAGATGACGCCAAAGAAATGTACCAAAATGTACAACGCACGTGCAGAGCATGCAGAACCATTGTTTTTGCTCACTAAACCTATTGTTTTGTAGCGTCGTCGGTGCAGTCGGCGTCGTCGTTTCGTAAGCTCCCTATAAGCTCCCTATTACGGAGTTTAAGATCTACGACGCGACAGCAACGAAAAGGTCATTTAAAATTGCAAGTTCCGGTTCATTTATCTTTTCCGTCATGTTTGTCTAACTCCTAAAAACTAGCGCAACTTTCCAGGAACTGAATTAGGAGGTGCGCTGTTGAAGCTGCGACAGAAAATTCAAATTCGCTGCCTTGTGTTCACGTTCTCCGTACAACTTGAGAATTGGTCATTTCATGTCGCAGATTTGCCGAAAACGTGAAAGAAATGTACAAAAATGAAAAATGCACATGCAGAGCTATTGTTTTTGCTCGTTAAATATGCAACGTTTTCGTTGCCGTCGCGTCATAGATCTTCAACTCCCTTTTGATTATGCACGACGTGCTCATATAATTTAAACCATTCGATGTTCATCAACTGCTATACATGTGTTGAAGGAGGAGTAAACCAGGTTTTCGAAAAGGCAATACATTACTCGTCACAGAGATTTTTACATAACAATAAAATTACTGGTATTTGTTCCCATTTGGATACAAATTATCTCTTCTCAGAAAGACTATCTGACATGCATATAATTATCATTATTGTACATAGTGTATGAAAATGAAAACAGAATACTGTGCCATGGTTTGTCAATCTGAAGTGTGTCCGGAACACATCACTCTCAAACGAGTCGGAGACAATCTGTCTTGAAGCCCCTGAAAATAGTTTCTCTGATAGTACGAAGGCACAAGTCTAAATCGTCACAGCTGCGGCAAGGTCTGGACTTATTGGTGCGCACACTGGACACGTGGCCCATGGCCATTTTCATCATCACTTCCGTCCTCAAATCCTCCTCCTCTTCTCTGTTGGTGATATCTGGGATCAAGCTCCATGAGGTCAACTTCCTCTGCGTCTTCCCCTGGTGGGGGTTGCTTCGGTCGCGTTGGAAGTAACGATTCCAGTAACTGAAACGAAAAAAAAATGTCTTTAATGAACCATATTGCACGTAGGTACTTAAATAACCGAACTCCTCAAGGGCTTTTCTGCGCCACTGAAATACCAACAAATCTCTGAGAAACCTTACTGGAAGGAAGCAGACCAGTTGGCTATTTACAAAAGAAGCCGAGATGTCGAACCGGGTAAACCCACAACAGATTTCAGCTCGTGGTCTGAGTTGACTTCAACCTGGAAGCTCAAAGTTTGAAAGTATCACACCCCTAAATACATAGCCTGCAAAGAAGGCGTATTTTTGTTTTGGTAAGAACTATTGACCGACATCTTGGATAGCAAGACTAACAGAGGCCTCAAGCCAGTCAGAAAAATTGCACTCTACGGGCTGCGTGCTTTCAAAATGGCGGCCCATTACGAACTTTAAGACCTTGAACAACCGTCCGCCTGCCAAAAAAAGCCTGCTCTGCAGGCTACTAAAAACAAGGCGACACTGCCTCCGTACTAACAATTTATTAGGGAGTTCAAGAAACGACAACAAAACAAGAATATCGTTGGTAAAAAGAGGAATTTTTAAGAATCGTTTTATTGCTTTGCTCCGCATAACAACAACGTGGAATCACCAAATTTGAGGTTTTAACGACAACGTGAGCACACAAATACGAATCTTTCATTTTTTCAAGTTATTTTTACTCTGAAACCGCTCGTATAAATTCAATTTTAGGACAACTCGCCCACACTTTACAAAGTGAACACGAGATGAAATAACCGCAAAAGACTTTAAGATGGTGCAAAGTTATACATCTTGAAGTGACGGTTTCGTTATAAGTCGCCGTATTAGATCTTCCAAGTCCCTAATGTCATAGCTTTGTTAGCCATTTAAGTACTCAATGAAGCAAAAGTAGTTTTCGATAACCAAAAAGTTTCCTCATTAAAATGTGGGATCCCAAAGTATGAGAAATTTTCTAAAAAATGGTCAACAATCTATTAAGTTCACTGGCCACTTTTCATTGATGGCGACCGATTTAACTTTCTTTGGCATTCATGCTAATTTGACCTACTAGCCTCAATTTGGTTTAGATATTGTTACTACCCGTTCCAGTCCAACCAAAGGTCAAGTTCATACCGAAACGAGTGGTTGTTCTTCGTTTACAAGACACTGTTGTGGGCCTTCGCACTGGAATGAAGTTTCTCGCTCCGGCACAAGAACCGGGGCGAACTCAAGCCGTTATGGCTCGTTTCGCTGTGACATTTTTCTGGTGGTATCATGTACACGAATACAGAGCCATGAGAGCAAACTGGGGTGAACTCGCCCAGGTATTATCCACCTTACTTTACAAGTCCCAGTGGTGCACCAAAAAGTGCAGAGGGCCACAATCGACCTTTTTAGCTTGTACGTTTTGTTTTCCCATTTCAGACCACGTGATGTTACGGCGGGGAACAATTTCTTTCAAGGGTCGTCTCATGCACGTGCATATGTATACATAACGTTTGAACAAAAACAAATGGAGAATTCCCTTAGAACATCTAGTGGTCTGAACTGGAAAAACAAAACGTACAAGCTAAAGAGGTCTATTATTTCATGTCGACTCTTCAAATTTTCGTATCCTTCACACTTGAAACTTTTAAACAGATTTGCTTTGCTTCAAAGGTGTATACACTTTAGGTGAACACCTTCAACAGTGCAAAACAAGACTGGAAAGAATCCACACTAAAATAACTTCAAGCAACCTGCAAGAAAATTCAATGCAGAAATACTCACCGATATTTTGTCACAGGGTATGAAATTGTTGGGTGGAAATTCAATTTCAAATTTGATGTAGAGGTTTCCTTTGTCAAAAGGTCTTCTGTAAAACGGCATGCCTTCTCCTACTACCCCTCTTATACAACCTACAATGCAAAAATTACCATACAAGAATTTGAATGTACAGATGTCCAGCCTTCTAGGAAAAACCCTTTTTTAGGACTTTCAAGTCAAATCCAGGACATGGTTAGGAAAAGCTTGAGGAATACTCGGTTAATCCTATAGTCTAGACCATTACTTAAAATACATGTACATATACAAGTACAAAGTGGTGCATGGTGTAGGTCGGTGTAATCAAGGAATGCATTTAAATGCTACTATGATCAAAACATCACCTCCTTTTTTCCTTCAGATTTCAAAAGTGCGTTTGCTTAACACTTGACTGGCAAAACTTTGAGTTTTATCCAAAGGCGGTTTACTACGAGTGAAAGGTTTGGATTTCACGGTCCGCCATTACTCACGTCCAAAACTGACCGATTGGACCTCAGAGGGCTGGATCGAGGGAAAGTGACGTCATTTACTCACTAGCTTCATCCTGTAAATGCATCTTTTAATATACGCAGCCCGAAACTCCCGCACTGCATATTAATTCAGCCGCGTACACACGCACTGCATTCTTAAACTATTGAGTCTTTGACGTCATTGTCTCCTCGATCCAGCTAGGTGATCTGGCGACGTAATTCGGAGGGCCGTATCCCACAACCACGCGCAACCTTATTTTCGAATTCAACATGGCAGAGGCGAGGTTAGAGCTCGTCGGGTCTACTTGAATGTTCATTCAGTAACAGGAAATGTGGTAGACACGGAATGATTTGTTGAGTTTTGGCGATGGAAATACTGCAGGGAGTCTGGAAAAAACAACTAAGGCCGCGCGTGGTTGTGGGATACGGCGTTAAAATTTTTCTTCCCGGTTCTCCAAGTTACGTCACCAGATCACCTGGAGGTCTCTCAAGAATTAAAGCTGGTAATGGCTGACCATTAAATAGGAAAATTCCACTTAAAATAAACAGATGTCGTTTTGAAATGAAGGCTTAAACCATGGGTCACTTAGTGTTTAGTCAACACAGTTTTGAAATCCAAAGCAAAAAACGATTTTTTTGGTCAGAGTAGCACTTTGTATGTGTAATCGCATGGGCCTAAGGGCAATTGAGGATAAGTTAAAGTTTTCACAACATTGCCAGAGTCGCAAAGCGACGAGGGCAATTTGGAACACTTTGAACTTACAAGTGAAATTAATCCTTAATTGCACGAGGGCACATTGCGATTACACGTTTATCACATAAAGGGCAAAGTTATTGACGGAAGCCCGTTCAGTACCGCGACAAATGACAATCAACACGCTCCCATTCGGTTGAAGTTCAATTCAATAAATCGTTGCTGTCACAGAAATAGCGCTTAAATTGTATTATTTTTATAAGTGGACAAAAAAGAAGTTTAATCTGGAAGAAGATTATTTTGTAACTTTACTTGCTCTGGATAAGGAACTGTTAACCATGCAATCAGGATCAAGTAATCATGCCCTCATGATTACCAAAAGTGCCCTCGTGATTAAGGAAAACATAGCCTCCGTCTAAGCCAATCAGCATTCATTAATTTTGCCCCGTATGTGATGAAAATTTTTAATCACAACTATCATCATCATCGTCATCATTAGACTAAAGTAAGAGATACAAAAATTCATTTCATTTTTTGTGGTTATGAGAATTGCAACCATTATAAATCCCATGCAGATCTTCTGCTTCATTGTATCTCACTTGAATGTGCAAAATAGAGGGATAAGGACCTAAATTACAGAACAGTATCAGGATTTGCAGTATACACGAGATCTCATAGGTCTTTTTAGCATGCTGACCATTTTGAGTCCCGAGGGACTGAAAATTTTCGTTTTGCGCCCCATGGACTCGCTTCCAAACACATCAACTGGAGGCTTGGGGTACGAACTCTATTGTCTTTGACAAGCATGGACGCCGGATGACAAAGGTCCACAACCAGTGCTGTTTTTCCTTACACAGCAATCCTTATTATTTGGGAGCAAAGACAATGACAGAAGCTATGAGAACGCCACAAAACAATAGGTTTGACGAACAAGAACAAAGGCTGTTTCAGGCCAGCATGTGTGTTTCACATTTTGGTACATTTCTCAGCCATTCCTATCCCTAGAACGACAGATTCGAGGTTATGCAGAGAACATGAAACACCAGGCCCCAGTTGTTCAAAAGGTGGATAACGCTATCCACAGGATAAATCACTATCCATTGGATAGCGCAATTGGGTTCGCTATGACTTATCCACTGCATAGTGATTTATTGGGCGAATAGCGCTATCCATCGTTTGAACAACGGGCCCCTGATGTTAAATTTTCCATTCTCTCTCTAAACATCCACACCGTTCATACTCTTTTCATGCCCAACGACTTGGAGTACTCACAAAATTATCACAAATGTGCAAAATTAATGTTTTAAGATAACATTGTCGTAGTCATTGCTGTCATCCTTGCTTACGTTCTCCCGTTTCACCAAACAATTTGCCAGTTACATGTACTTTTGCATTGTTCCATGAGAGAGCAAAGTTAATTACTTAGAAAAAGGGTGCTTTGAAAATTCAAAATCCAAATTGCTTTTAAATTTTCTTAGTTTCCATTTGATTCAATGCTGACGTTGTCAAAAAGAATTACTGTACGACAGAGTAAAACCGTGTTTTTTAACTATCTGCAACTGCTCCACAGCAAAAAAAAGCCTTTGAAAGAAGTTAAAAACTCAAGATCCCTGTTTTAAACTCTTATAGTTTTCTTTCTCCCCTTCCATGGATGGCTGGATTTTAAAATACTGGCATATGTTCCATTGGATAGGACCTGAAGCTGAGCAAAAGCAACACAAACCTGGTTCTATAACCTGACCAGCTGGGTATTTTATGTCTAAATTTCTTTTATCAAGGTGCTTGACGACCATGTGGAAGCCACACAGTGCCTCTGCGAGGTGAAGTTTCTTTGTCATAAACAGATCATCCCCCTCTCTCGTAAAAACATCATGATCTTTTTGTTGAAGCACCAGGATAACATCCCCAGGTTCCACACCAGGCTACAGAGGACAGAAAGACATGATCAGTCGATCGGCAAGAGCAAAAACAGTAATAATTATTAAGTTCCTATTCTACGAAAAAAAAACAGCGACTAAGTCAAGTTTAAAATGACCCACCCCGAGACCAAAGACGCAAAGAATTAAAATAAGGTCACTGCACCAGCAAGCTTTACATTGTATGTAAATGTAACTTGCTCAACTCAGCACTACCGCTACATGTGATTGTCTCAAAGGTTAGACAGTGCCCAATTCTCTGTTATCATCTCTCTTATATCTGCACACATGCATGTCATGGAGGCAACATAGCCTAGTTGTCAAGGCACTGAATGTGCATCCCAGAACACCATGTTATGGTTGGCAGAATGGAGCAAAATTCAAGAAATCAAAAATAGCTTCCAACATCAACAACCAATCTGCAGTTCAACATTTTTCTCCCTAGGTCAATAATGAGATTTGTTTAAATTCAACTAATACAATGACCAACACGTAAAGCATGACTAATTCAACTACAAAAGTAAGTCAACATCAACGACAATAAATCATCTCAAAGCCAACATCGAAAAGCGATGTCAACTTCAACGATTTGGGGACAAGAAAGAAACTAGCTGCGGTCGGAGGAGGTTGGAACCAACAATTTCCGACATGCTGGCAACAGAAGAGTACTGAATGGGGCTTCTTCTTTATATATTTGTAACAGCTAGTTAGATTTTGAGCAACTGAAAGTGTCAAACTTTACTACAAACGTTTCCTTAAAGTTTCAAAACTCTTCTATAAAGGTTTGAAAGCTAAGAGCAATGCCACCAAAAACAAGCAATTAAACATAAACCTAGTGTAATGGCCCGGCTCCCAAGAGTCTCCTATCGCTTGTTGGCAGAGAATCCGAACTAGTAATCGGAAAGTTGTGGGTTCGACTTTTACAAAGGAGCACTCCGATTTTTTCCGAGTATCCCCACATGTAAGTCACCGTCAATAAATAAATCTCTCCAAAGCATGCACTGTTTACGTATTAACAGAAAACCAAAGGAAAGACGGAATTGTAGGGTAGTGCATTCAGAAGGAAGGCAGCATGGAGATCTCGTCAAACAATGCTGTCAGACTGCAGATATAACCATGGCTTATCATCATTATGCTTGCCCAAAAAAACCCTAAAAGGGAAGATGCGAAAACTAGAGTACCAAAGAGAAACACCTCTTGGAGCAGAGTAGAGAACCAGCAAACTCAATCCACATGTCACACCAAAGTCTGGGAATCAAACCCAAGCCACATTGGCGGGAGGAGAATACCCTAACCACCATGCAAAAAATTATGCTCCCCAAAAATTAAAGGTAACTTCCATTATAAAAAGCTCGCACATCAAAAATTATGACAAATTAAGTGTGGTAATTCATTACGTTTCAAGACTGGCCTTTCTTTCAATTGCAAGTCAAAAGAGATTTTGGTCAGAGCCTTTCCATAGTATATTTTCATAATGAAAACTTTTTATATGCTGTTTATCTTTGTTTCAAAGTGAGCGTGTGCAAAAAGGTTCAACGGCAAATGAACTTGATTTGCAAGGAAATGCTCAAGAAATTATCAAATTGTATGATTGTGCACCAAGACTCGCTAAAATATGATTACAAAAATATGATTCCTTTACGCCACCACACCACTACAGTACAATTTCAGAGCTATAAAAAATAATTTTAAACAAAGACAATAACTGCTAGGCAAAAACAAAAACTTTAATAAACAGTACATGTACAGGTACAGTACCTCTTGATCACCCTCTCCTCGAAATGTGAGCTTCTGACCATCATTCATACCCTTATCAACATGGACCTGGAAGAATCAACACCAGCAATGAAGGTGAATCACTTGTTTATTAAATACTTACTCGTTCAGCTCATTAATTTGAGAAGGCAGATCTTAATCCTGTCAAATTTTGCAGTAGCTTATGGCTTTGTTTTTGCATTTTGGAAACAAAGGATTCTTCACTAGCTTTAAACAGCCTTAGCCAAACTCAATACATGTACCTCTAAGCACAGGTTGTCCCAATAAAAAGCACTCCCCACAAATGAATTGGTGGTACCAGTAAGGGCAAAAATTTCGAAGCTGTCATATTCTTAGGAGGTTTTTTAGGAGTATAGCCCAAGGATATGAAATTACTGCAGCTATTGCCATTTATATACTGAATGTGTAATGGGAACAAAGTGTTCCAGATTGCAAAAAAATGAAGCAATTTGAAGCAAAGGATGACTTATTACATAACTTTTAAATAACCTTCTGTTGGCCATTAAAAAAGATGAACTATCCAAAATGCACTTGGAATTGATAATTAACTAAATAGCACCCTGCATTATATCAAACAATGACGTTAAGTACCATAAACACCAGCCACATATTTTAATGTAAAATTGTTTTGGAAATCTCCAAAACCTCTATCTTGATATGCTTTGCCTGGTTACTAAGCAAAGTACCTTAAGAAACTAATGCACTTGCTCACAATGAGCTGTCAAGATACAGCTAGCTGCATACATGTAGCTGACGGGATATTCTCTCGCTACCTTTACCAGATGGCTTAATTATAGAAATTTACAGTAGAGATGTGCAGCAAAAAAAAATTGCAGCAAGGATTTTCACTCATGGCCAAAACAACAAAGCAACCAACTATCCCGCCAGCTACGGCAGGCAAACATTTAGCTTTTACAGAACAAATGCTGGGAGGGGGAGGGGGGGAAGTTCAGCAGGAAAATGACTCTTGTTTCACAACAAGTTGACATATTCTTGATATACAATTTTAACTAAAGCATTATTTGTTACTATGATCAAAGAATCTATGTACATGTACACAAGTTTTCATAGGTTGAGTAGGACAGGCAGCCCAGGATGGCTATGATCTGAAAGCATCTTTCATTAATACAATTGAGAGCTTTAGATTCTATGACAAGAACGACTACAAGTACGAGATTTCCTCACAGAACAACAGTGAGTGCACGCAAACCAGCATCATTTTGGCAGGAAAGATGTGATACCGTCGTCATTTTAGTACGAGGTTTTGCAAAAAAAGTCGTCGTGTCAAAACAATTCAACAACACAATAGCACTTTTGGCATTTTTCAATAAGCAAGAAGGCTCAGCTACCAGCAATAAGAATAACTGAGAAACCTATGCTGCCAACAATAAGTACGGTAAGATTAATCGGTCCACCGGGTTAGACATTTTCTTACTATTTTTACTAAAAACGGGAAGTCAAATCTCGCACTCGTTCTCATCCTCATCCTACAATCTAAAGCTCTCTATTAACTCCCGGGAGTGAGACTGGATAGATTTCACTCTGTCTAACGCCAGACGATTTTACTCATCAATGGGGTGCGGTTCTGGAGTTGCATCAAACTGTCTTGGGGCAAGAACTTTATTCAAAAAAGTTTGCATGTCTGGCCTTTCTGACTCAGAATTTGTTTGAGTTAAAGTTTATGTAACACTCAAAGGTTTACTATTTTGTGATCATTGTTACAGAAGTTTAGAGGGATCACCTTTTAAAATATACAAAGCCTCAACATGTCTGAGTGGAATGCTAATGAAAGAGGGTTCATCACCTTCACTGATTCTTGGCTGAGGAATGCCTCTTAACAATGCACAATACAAAAATAGGTAATAAATTATAATAATGGACTGCCTCTTAAGAACACAAAAAGGCCGAACATGTCTGAATGGGACGTTAATGAAAGCAAGGCCAAGGCAATGCGAGAGTGATGATGAAAAATATACCAATATTCATCATCATTAAAACAGCCAGCACAGATCTTATTAGGAAAACAACATGCTCTCTTCACAAACACAACAAGCATCTTTTTAAAGAGTTGTTATGTTAGGATGACACACATACTGTTTTGTAAATGAAAATTTAAGACAAGATCCTATGCATTAATAATTTGGACATCCTTTATATCAATGGCCTATGGTGAGTATCACATTAAGTAAGGTAATGCCCTTTAAAATGACGTACTATCCACTTACCTCTAAAATTTTGCTTTCTTTACAGACTTTTTTCCCCTGGCATTTTTTACACCTATCTTTTGGATTTATAACTTCACCTACAAATTTAAAACAGGAGAATAAGACAAGAGAATGAGACCTTTTTCTCTCCCATATTTTAGTTACTCAGTCATATCAAGGCCGAATTTTTTCAAGCTCACCACAAGACATGTGGAATCCACTCAGTGATTTTTGCAACCTGGCTCATACGCATGGTTTGTGGGCACCAAACAATGTTATCAGAATTCTGTAAATTACCCATGATTTATCATGGTTAATCAGCAAAGCAACTGCAACTGGTTCAATAATAAGGCTGTTTAATAAAGCAAATAATTTACATGAAAAGAGGGATTGAAGGTACATGTACATGTAATATACTCACACTGTCGTCTAACCCACAACATTGGTAATTTCCAGAGTATAGGGAAAAAAATGCCCCAAAAGGTAGCTGCACATTCATTCACGAAAGGGATGGGGGGTGGCTTTGACGGACATCAGAAGGAAAGAGGGCACAAGACAGACCAAAAACAACTTTGAAAAGGATGAAGGCAGAACCAAGAAAGGCAGGGTGTAAGTCAAGAGGTGAAGGTACATGTACCGTAGCTTCCACAAAATGATTGACCCAAAAGAGAAAACATCTTACAGCTGTACATGTATGAACCTTCTAGGGAGTAAGCAAAATTAGCAGTACAGGCAGCATGACCTTTTTAGTCAATAAAGCTTTAAGTGTTTTGTAGAGTCATTATTGCTTTCATTGTTATGTATGCTCCCCATTATTTACTTCAGAAAATAATATGCAAATGTCTTACCCTCGCCACTGCACTCATTACACGACGACTGCATCTGCTGAACCATACCAGGACCAATTTGTCTTATAGAAACCTTGATACCACGCCCATTACATCCTGTACATTTGCGTACAGATCCAGTTTTTCCACCAGCCCTGGAGACAGCAAGAAGCCAATGTTGTGTCAGTGCTGAGAGTATCACTATGTAGGATGGATTTCACCTAAACCTACTTTCACCCAAATATTAGGTCTAATCATAGATAACAAACAATAGAACGAATGCATAAATGGCGACCAAAAAAAGATTCTTTTGTTTATGTGCTAATTAGCCTCACTAGCCTTGTTTGCATGGACAAAATATAACAGAAATGTTGCTTGAGATCGAGGCTAGCAAGTCTAATTAGCACATAAACAAAAGAATAAATTTTTGGCCGCCATTTATGCATTCGGTCAATAAGTAACGCAAAACAGAAACGTTAATAATGATTGAGGACAAAACACAAAAGAGACAACTACCATAAAGACTCGTGTATAAGCCCCAACTTTCAAGCATTGTTTTGCAAAAACTAAGAACTCCAAAAAAGCACTCTTGTAAAAAAATGTTGGTCATTTGCTTGCAGATGTTAACAATAAACTTGACGAAATCTAATGTCGTGTATTTACAGCGACATTAATAAGTTAATCAACTCCTTTTAAAATTTTTCCCTATTCCCTGTGACTGACAACAGTTGTCTTCATTGCTAAAGCCCACAGTTGAAACGAAGATAATTGAATTTGCAAGAAAAAAGTGCCGGAGAACAATGAAAAACGTTTTCTTAGTAACCACGCAAACATTTAACGAGGGAAGTCTGGACATGGAAATGTTCGCTTCCGCATCAGCTGTGTGTGGATATCATGTTTATCAAGATGAATGGAAGCCATCAATCGGAGGAAAACTTGTTGCTAAAAAAGAGTTTAAAAAACTCATGGACAAACATGCCGAGAACGTACTGAAGGGCAATGAAGTGGTCGGCCATTTGCCTTGCGATTTCTCCAGAATAGTGTGGTATTTTCTTGCACGTAGTGGAGAAATCAGAGTTGAGGTGATCAGTCGTAGATGACATCATAAGCAGCTGTGCAGGGGGAATGGAGATTCCATGCTAATTAGAGTTCAACTGCTCAAACAAAGTGCAAATGAAATGCTTTAAAGAAATACTGGCAAGCAAGATTCGAATTAAGAACCTGAAGATGCAAACAAATAGCTCCTTTGGGAGCCACCGCTTCTCCCAAAAGCAGTGATCGACAACAGGTTTCAACATGTTAAATCATTAGCTACTGACGGTTTTCAGTTCAATTTGTGACCCCTAAAAGCCAGTTTACTCCCTCTGAAAGCAATGGCCTCATGTATAAGCCGCACCTGCGATTTTTGTCCCAAAAGCAAAAAGGTGCGGCTTACACACGAGTCTTTACAGTATATTTTATTGCACATACATTGTATTATCAAAGAGGATTGATTGACAAAAATAATCATTGTTTTCCATATACATGTATGTGGCAAAGGTACAGGGTGTATAATGCCTTTTAAAGCATGCTTTTGTGTTCTCCTACCTAGCACCTAGGTGTCCTCTGAAGAACAACAGTAGAGTTTTATTTTTTTATGGATAATATTGAAAGGTTGCAGGTTGCCTCCCAGTGAGGAAAACTTTGCTTTTTGTCTTTGGTATGCTCCAACAATCACAAATAAACAAAACTGATTCATACAGCAATCAATTTTTTGTAAAGACCCCCCTGTACCAGCACTTGCAAATGCTTGGCTGGCACATTATAATTTTGAAGACCATAATGATGTGACGGCAGTTGAAGTCATCCACTGCACACACAATCAATTGCATTGGTCATTAGAGCATTCCATTGAACAAACTTCAGTTTCTGGAGAGCAAGCTTTGATTTTTAATGAAGTAGCAGTTTCAGGATTTTGTACACATGTCAAAGACATAAAGCACTAAGCTCCTCAATGAATGGGGGTCCTTTATTGAAGTGACTGGTTAATTCAGTACTGAGTAGACAGAGCATCAGATTTCTGTGCAGGAGACCTTTCTAGTATCCAATTCCAGCAAGACGTACACTCCGGGTCTTCACATAACTGACAAGATACATGTAGTCCTGCCTCTCAGACAAGGATGAGAAACTGAAGGTCCTGTCAGGAATATTATTAAGAAGTGATACACCAGGGCCTGATGATCCCAGTGTGGGGCTCTTTGCTTGAGGTACGGTAACAATACATGTACCTCAAATCAGGAACCCAGAGTCCTTTTGTATAACACCTTGCACCCAGGTGCAAAATCATTCCAACATTCCTCCTCTACATTAGCAAAAGCTCCTTTCCAAGAGTTAACTGGTACTTTCATATGTCAAGATTTTTAGCTGAAGGTATTTGTTACAATGAGTGATTACACATACTTTTGCAAGTGCACAAAAGGTAACCAAACAATTTAACAGCACCCTAAGTTCTGTTTATGTTGCCCTGGCCGCAAAAAAACAAATGTTTTCCACGTTATACAAATGAGTGGTTCACTTACCCTTTACAAACTGTGCAAATAACATTTTTACTAAGTTGCAATTTGGTTGTTTTTCCATTGTAAAGATCTTCTAATGTAACTCTGTCAAAGGAAAACACAAACAGTTAATACATGTTAAATGCTAAAACTCATCACCAAATCTACCCTGAGTAATATCTTACAGTTATGACACATAATTATAATAACAATATTAATCTAGAATAAAATGTTTATTGAGGATTTGTAATTTTTGGAATCATAACTCTTCTATTCTCAATATACTGAAGAAGGCCCAGCAATTCATTTCATAAACAGTATTCCAACTTTTCTTCATCTTGTCACTGCTACAGGTACACAATTTAAATAGCTCACAAAGTGCTCTGTTGCAACTAACAGAATTATGAACAGATTGAACAGAATGAAAAAGTACTCTTTTTAATCAGAATGTGTCAACTCCAAAAAATGAAGCAGCATGAAAGAGATTTTATCATTTGCCATGTAACATCTTGTTAGCTGTGACATAAGAATGCTTACCTGCTTCACCAAGATTAAAATAATTAAATTAATTAATACATTATTTTAGATATATATATGGGTGAACACATGGGTTAATCAAGTTTAATCAGGTTTGAAACATACCATATTATTAGTTTTTAGGATAGTAGTTTCCCCTTGGATTGTATCCCATTTTCAATCCATTCCATTGGCAAAATGGCAGTGGAAACTGTATCGAAATTGGCAGTGCCAATTGTATCAACTTTTCAGTACCTTTAAAGATGTTAAGCCTTGCGCAAAAGAGATCATTTAAAATAATCCTTTTTTGATCAAATTAACTCTGACAAAAATAAAATCTAAGGTCACGAATTTTAAGGTGGATTAAGAGTAAAAGAGTTTATTTATGAGCAAATGGGTCAGGACAAAAACATGCAGCAGTAATTCAATTCACACACAGAGAGTTTTACTGTAGGCTGGACTAGGTTTTCAATATAGAGGTTCAAAAACGCTGTTACATTAATACATGTAAAATGGATTGGCAGCAATGGTACAACTCCAATCACCATTAGCAAGAAGCTGGTGACTTGCTAACCTTTTTGGGTCATTTGGTGAGGTTGGACTTTTTATCATCATTGGGAGAAAACTGTTTTACATTGGTTGAGAAACCTCTTTAATGGGCTCCAAAATAAATGAGGAGGTCGAAAACAGTGGGTTGCCTTTGCTGTGGTTTTTAGGTTCTTTCCAAAGTGGTTAGGCATGACTCCAGCTTTTGACAATGATCGCTCTAAACAGTCCAAAGAAGTCTGGCAATAACTGTATCTCAACCAAAAACAGTTGGAATAGTGTTCTAATAAGAAACTTCAAAGGATTCAAATTAAACTGCTTGCAGTTTAAATTATTGATCCCAATAAAACATGACCTAAAGTTATGTTTACCTTTAAGATACAAATTGTATTACTCCTTTTTTATGCATGGCCCCAACCATCATTTAAGCCTGTTCAGAAGCTGATGACCTTGAAGCGTTTAACTCTGGTTCAGAGCTGGGGTTTTTCGAGTTTCAAAATTTCCATAATTGGATGTACCGTACGATGGAGCTTGCACATTTCCCACATGTGCAGTCTCTACCTTATTTTTGTCCATATTTGGGCATATCATCGCGGTGTCCTAAATTCTCCAGTTTTGTTCCAGGGAAAAGAGTTGCAAGTTACATGCTGCAAGGCCATGTGCATCTGGCCTGTATAAATGCCACCATATTTTCACAACAGTTGTTTAACTTCAATAAGTATTTGAAATGAAGCTTACCTTAAAAAATTTTTGAGAAGTTTACAAGTTTGTACATAGTATATACAAAAAAGGAAACACACAAAAAACATGCATTACTTCAAAGGGTGAAACAGATCTTCTCCTCGTCTTCTCCTCTGTCTGAATCCACCACCTTCAAAATATATTTTAAAATGTAAGATTTAATCACTGCATGGTGAGACGTAAAAAATTTCACCTTTAAGCTTCCACCCATGTTCTAAGTACTACCCATGTTGCACTTGTTTTAAACCCAAGTGTTGTATCTTTAAAATCCAAGGACAGATATCATCTACTTTCATGTTACAGATTTAAACCCCCATTTGAATGAAAACTACATACAATCCATTAAAAATAGTATTATTGAAAGAGGAAATGGAATACGAGTAATACAAATGTTCTAAGTAACACACAGGCCTCAGATGAGCCCATCCAGGTGACCGGCTGACCCAAAAAAAACATGAGATGGATCCACAAGAACTGACTCCAACTTTGCTTTTTCAAATTCCCCGAAGGCACGCTGACCAAAAAGTTCATGAGGAATGCTGCAAATTACAGTTCAAATGCCAACAGTATACTAGCCAATGCATGCAACAAGAAAACCTTTGCCTAACAAAACTCTTTAAAAAATTTCTAGTTAGTTTAAAGAGAACTGGAACGTCAACCTTCAAGCTTAAACAAAAATGTGAATTCATTCAACCATAAAAAAAGAAACAACAACAAAAAGGTAAAAGCTCAGGCAACAATCAGTAAAAAATGTCCTTCTGCTAATTTAAATTTGTTTTTAATTAACCAATTTCGATATATATAAAAATTCAGTCGTGAACAAAAGGCATCGTCTCGAGGCTTTGGGGAATAAATATAAGGATTTGTATGAGTTTATTCCCCAGAGCCTCGAGATGATGCCTTTTGTTTAGGACTGAATTTTAATATACATGTATAGAAATTGGGCTATTCACTGCTTAATTATTATACAATGATTATTATAGATTTAATGACCAATTACATTTTAAATAACTATTTCAAAAATAGACACATGTTACAACTTGTTTCCTCAAAACAGATATACACACAGTCAAACACTGTACAAATGTTTTTTCTTTAATTTATCAAACATGGTGCAATCACCTATCTGAGCCATAATTTCATAGACAGTATAAGGCATATTTATACACCTGTACTGGGGTAAAAAGAACTACAATACATCTAAATATCTCTAATTCAGTGATCAAAATTCCAACGCAAAGGTTTGTTGGTAGTTTCCTTGGTGACAAGATATTACAGTGCTCTTCAAAAACAATTTAATTTGCTATTTTCGTATAGAAAAAATAGCAATTTACCAAGAATGTCATCAATTTTCCACAGGTAAAGAGCACAATTCAAAACAACCATTTCTGAAGTAATTCCATCCAAGACACATTTTAAGATACTTATGATTATATGACAACTGTACTCTTAGATTGTTCTGTTTGAACACTAAAAGAATCACATCTGAGGCCAAGATCAAATTTGAGTTTTGCTTGAAGTTCAATGATATCTGAACGAATTTTCATGAACTTTTCGCAACGCAAAGGAACTCAAATCATTCCCAAAACTGAGCATTACAGAAATTCCCCAGCCTAAACAAGATAAAAGGATTAGTTCATGACGTAGCTAAGCCAAAGAAGCCGCAAATGAAGGTGGAAAGCTCTAATACATCACCGAGAGAAGGGCTGATATCGAAATCTTGACACCAATATTACTCGCGAGACGACTTCCAGCGCGTTTTCGGATGATTTAAAACGGCTCAACAGTGCATGTACTTTTTTCGTATTTGATAAAGTTGTCGTATTGTTTCTGAATCGAGATCTGCGACTTGCGTAGAACGCGAAACACCTAAATCGTTTGTCAGTTTTTCGCTTCTTAGCTTAATCCTACTTCCGGTAGAGATTCAGTATTTTGGCATTGTGGTCCATTCTAAACATGCTTAGAACAGTAAATGTTCAGGCGCCAACGGGATCAAAATATCGACTTACTGAACATTCCACCGCCAAAACCACCGAAAATATGGGACAAAATGTCTTCCATGCCACCACCTGTGGAAAAATTATCGATAGATCAAGCGTTAAGTTAAGACAAGAGAAACAAGAGAAAGGGAATTAAATTTAGCTCACGCGAAACGATTCGCAATTCCAACTAATACAGCCTCCCTTTTAACTTAAATACGACAGACAACACGTCATATTTAAAGCGGAAAGAAAATTATGGGTCGTCTGCATTATTCAACGAAAAGAAAGTAGGTCCCATTGCAAAAAACAAAACGAATTAGACCTGAATCAACATCAGGACTTACCACCCATTCCAGCTCCCTCACGGAGTCCTTTCTCTCCGTATTTGTCATAAAGTTCGCGTTTTTCGGGGTTTGAAAGAACTTCGTACGCGAAGCTGATTTCTTTGAACTGTAGAAAAGAGATTAGAATTTACACTAGAAAATACATAAGCACAAAATAGCTGGTGAGAGACTTCAACAAATTCAAAGCATAGTGACTTACGTGGTCACCAGCGTTCGGATTCTTGTCAGGATGATACTCTTTGGCGAGCTTCCTGTAAGCCTGCGAATTTTACCATTTAAAGCGGTCAGAAGTAGTACAATCGATATATAATTTTAAGGGGACTTCTCAAGCTCTGAGATAGCTTTCCAGCTCACCTTTTTTATCTCTGTGTCGTTCGCATTCGGACTTACACCGAGAATTTCGTAGAGCCGCGTGTCCGCCATATTGGGCAAAAAGTGGCAACTGTTGTGTGACCACGCCGGTAACCATGACGTAACAGTACACGTGCTCGTACCCAGGCAGGCTCCAGACGACAATTTAATTTCCTTGAAGAACAGATTACGGCCATGGTCACGAAACCAAATTGAACGCGCAATAACTAAAAAAAATACCAAAAACACCCCAAAGACATTTACTGTAAACTGCAACGCGCCCGCGGGAGTAATTTATTTGGCGGAATTTTCATTTTAACATCATCTTTTAATTTCGTGCTGATGGGTACAGCTTTTAGCGCCATGTTGACAATTTTGAATACACTCATCGAATCTCAATACAACTATATGTCGGGTTTAACGAGAGAACCCCATTAGTCCGCTGAGTTTGATGTCTCCTTTTGTTTGCTTTTCGATCTTTTTACCCTTCCAAAGAAGTTGAAAGTCGCGAAGTGTGAGTAAAATGCAAATATTCATGAGCTTTTCCAGGTATAAGTAAAAAAGCAGTCCGCACCTCTTGAAATTTGAATTATTATTTTCTTTCTTTAATTCGGAAGGAAGAGAGAAAAAAGTACTATAGAACTGAGGCAAACAGAGAACGTAATGAAGGTCTTTTGTTGAAAACTGTCTTTTTGAATAGCTGTGGAGCGGACAGCTGTGAATAATTTATGACAAGAATGAAGCACTTTTGGAAACGAATTGCACGCAACGCGAATTTTTTTCCGCAAAGTAAACGTCTTGGCCGACTTTGACTTGTCAAGTAGCTGCGACCTTGACAAGCAAGCTGCGATTATGAATGCATAAACTCAAAACGGAGACAGCGTCATATTTCGATCTTAACATGCAAGCCTTGCTATCACACGCAATCCTACTTTAACCTTGAGATATTTTTAAGACATTGAATTCTCTTAAATTCTCTAAACCGAGTCACAACCTCTTAAAAAGGAAGATTGGAAGGCCTTTTGTGAGATGGTTATTCTCGTATTCGACGCTAAAGACATGGTATTGCATGACCAACTGAGTGAAATCGTGCTCGGCTTCGTAATATTCTTACTATCTCGATCAGTCTCGCAGCAGTTAATCACTTTGGAAGGAAATTGAATTGAAAGTGGGGTATCCGGGGTTCTGCATGGTGGCAACCCTTTCAACCGACACAGAACTATTAAATTAGCGGGAGCAATTATAAGAGAAGCTCACAGCGTAAGAAAAACAAAGAGTAAGATCTTCTTCGCCACCGATGACACGATCGAGAGAATAAACACTTTTGTGGACTACATCGTACAGCCATTACTGTTTTATTCTGAACAAAAGTGTTACAACGAATGAATAACTATCTTTCTGTCGCAAGTCGATAAATTCGTAAAGGCGATTGTCTTTAAAATAGAAAAAAAATATTGCCCATGAAACACTTAACAGCCAAGAGTGCCATTTGTGACGTCACTGATTGATACAAGTGCCGATAAGGAGCCTTCAAGTTATTGACTGTTGAAAGCCGTTATTGAGGAACTACGTAGCTGCTATGACCAAAAGCCATGAATTCCATGTGGGGGGCTTCATCGATAGAAGAAAAATACTCCTGTGTTTATATCAAAACTTAACGCGTACTATTTAGGGGCGATCTTGAACAGGACCGGAATTTTTAAAAAAATAGTTTGGAGTTGTCAAGGGCCAAATTAAGAGAACACTGAAAGAAAGGACACCCACTTCTGGTGCGAGTGAATATCATTTATTTGCATATCAACAAGACAAAAGCTGTAAACCACAGGAAGGCGTCGAAAAAAGTAAAAATCTGCTCGTTCTGTTCGATAGTTTTAACTGATTTGAAATCATTATTTCGGGCAGGAAAATCTGTTGTCTGTTTTTTAAACCTTGAGCGTAGAGTGGTGAGGGGTTGTACCCGCAAAAGACAAATCTGGGGAGAAAATTCATTCTCGTGTCGGGCTTTGTTTAGATAAAGGATCAACTCGGGCGTAGCAAGGTGATCCGGTAAGTGCAGCTGTAACTGAAACCAGCTAAATAAGTATATAAAGTTCGTACAGACAAAAATAGCACACGGAGTTCAGTTTTTGGAACAATGACTAACAATGAACCAAAACAACCAGCCGCAAGTATCTCAAGACTCCGTGGTCACAAAAAACTGGAGAGTCGCCTCAGGGAGACTGACTGAAAAGTGCCGACGCTGAAAAGTGGCGTCTAATTGGCCGGTGGGTCCTTCGGAATCATTCAAGATCGAGGCCATTACGGCTGTTATCTTTTGAGTGTAGGGTTTGCGTGCAAAATACAGAGCAGAAATATGTCAGCCTTCCAAATTTGTCATATTAGGCTATTCTCAAATGGGGACTATGATGACAACGATTGAGGTGTTACCCCCACTCCGAACCATTAATTTCCATTACATTTTTTTTATCTCTTCCAGCCGAGCAAGTCTGATTTTACATTATCCGAAATGAAAGAAATTAAAGACTCTGATCCGCCTGTTTAATTTTCAGTCTTGAGGTAAAATCTCAAATTAAAAGGTGCTCCACCTGTTGTTTCCTCGGGGTACTGTCTGGATTTACCACAACATCACGCGAACAAAGTTGATGTTTTTCCGGTTTTCAATACGAGGTATTTAGACAAAAGAAGGCTTTTGCTGTTGATCAGTCATTGTAAAATTTGTGGTTCACCGATGATCCATTGGAGCAGAAAAGGACCTGCTTTAGATCCGTAAAATAAAAACTCGCCGAGTTGTTTGATTTGCATCCAAAATTAAGGCAGTTTAACATGGGCACAGATACAAAAACAAGGATTCGGGCTGCACGTAAAGTAGCTATCAATTTAACTGTTGAATTGCTAATGAGGAGTGGACACTCACACTTCTGAATATGTCGAAAAATAAAATTCCACCTTAATAAATGATTAATTAAGTATCAGAAGTGCCGACGACGCCAAAGTGACATTAATCAGTTGGATTAACATGAGGGGCGAGTCTATTTGGGAACTGTGAATGTTTTTATTTTTTTTAAGTCGGGACCAAGCTAGGGGTATACATGTACACCCTCCAGCAGTAGAATAAATAATCACCAGCTAATGACAGTGCGGGGCTCCCGTTCATCGAGCTAGAACAAACTAAAGTCAACTCCTTCAAGTAAATTGTTAAAAAAATTAAAAAATGAATTGCTGTGCAAATATTAATGTCACTAGATGGTTTCTGTTTTCCTTGGGGTAACGAGTTTCTTCGCAGTTTATTCAGTGATTTATTTGCTGCATTAAATTTGATTTTTCGTTTATTATATTCAGGACTTCATCCTAGTTTATCTGTCCTTCTCCCCATGGCTTGTAAATTTTGTTTGTTCTATTTATAAAAGCCACTGGTTACGAGCTAGAAGGCCCATCAGGCCGGCGCTCATCTCCGGTTTCCGTAGCATCAAGCGACTAGGAGTATTTATACTCCCACCTGGATAGGATGCTAGTCCATCGCAGGGTTACCCATTTATACACCTTGGGTGGAGAGAGGCACCGTGAAAGTAAAATGTCTTGCCCAAGAACACAACACAATGTCCCCGGCCAGGCCCCGAACCCGGACCACTCGATCCGGAGTCGAAAGCACTAACCATGAGGCCACCGCGCCTCCCTTGTCCTATTTATAGTTATCTATAATTCAATATGTGTGTATGCATCATTCTGGCCCTCATATTGTATATATAAATTTTATTCCATGTAGTTTGGCTTCCTAGCCTTGTTCACTTTGTAGTTATTTTAGGAAGCCAACACCCCTTTTAGCTTTAATTTTTTTCAAGTATAAGGGGTCAATAAAAGTAGTTGTTGTTGTTATTGTTGTTGTTGTTGTTGTTGCGACTCTTGCTGGAATGATGTGCACGATCTATCGCAAGAATCTTCTTGTTAATGTAATAAAGACTTATACTTAAAGACTCACATCTACAACCCTCGTCAGAGAAAAGCTGCAAGCAAAAGACTAGCAAGACAAAGGAAAGTCGCCGATGTGTTCATTGACAGTTTTTTTGTCCGTGATGGAATGCCATGCTTCCGAAGTAGCTTACTGGCTGCAATTTTCTAAACGTCGTTCCACCCGGCGTTTCTACGTAGTTTTTACTCAATGCAAATTCTGTACAAAACACTCCACGTCTGAGGCCGAAGTTTGCAGATGCGACCGAAAATTTAGTTTCCAGAATTATTTTCGGCAGTTTCAAAAGCCGGTTTTTATTTCATGTTTTAAACTAGAAACAGCAAGAGGGTTCTTCACCGAGGATGTCTTTCGCGTTTCGATAGTGGCTTGTGTTGCCGGATGGGAGGCTGTAGAAATATCCTTATTTGCCGGACCATTCTTTCACTACCGGTTGTCAAGACAAGGAGAACAATTTTCAAAAAGGAGAAGTCACGTACTGTCCTGTCTGCAGTTCCCTGTGCCCTATGGCCTAACGTACGAATCCCCGGAAAAGAGAAAAAGAGATTTATTAAACTCTTTCAATTTGCTCCGAAATGATGATGATGATGATGATGAGATGATGATGATGACGACGACGACGACGACGACGACGACGACGACGACGACGAAATGACGACAACGACGACTATGATGACGACGACGACAACGATGATGATGATGATGATGATACTAGTGGTGGTGGTTACTATAATTACGATATATGGGCTAGTCGTTCCTATTATCTACTTAATTGCTTTCCTTTGAATTTCTACACAAGACCATATATAGAGAGTTATGTCATTACGGCAATCTGAGTAAAACAAGTTTAAAGGTAAACGGAACGTATTCACAGAGGGCTGGGTGCATCAGATTACAAATGGGCGTGTCGTTCTGTTTTGTGCGAACACCAGGGAAAGGAAAGGAAAGGAAAGGAATGGAACGGAACTTTATTTAAGTGTCTAATCTTCTAGCGCTGTAGAGCACTAATCGGGGACACTGTAAATTGAAATTAACAAGTTAAAGCAAATGAAATCAAATGTTGGTTTTTGAGGAGAGGGGAAAACCGGAGTACCCGGAGAAAACCTCTCAGTGCAGAGTAGAGAACCAACAAACTCAACCCACATATGACGCCGAGTCTGGGAATTGAACCCGGGCCACATTGGTGGGAGGCGAGTGCTCACACCACTGCGCCATCCCTGCACCTAATGAAAACGTAGACCTAGTGTAAGCGTAGACTCATCTCTCAGGGGCATATTTATCGTGACCTGGAATCTTTAGTGCTCATTTTCAACATAAATTCTACAAGCCCATTAATCGGTTGTGGCACTAAATCTGTCACGATTCGGTTGTTTTTGAAGCTGATCGGATTAAGGATTTATATGTAATATTTGGATTAAACCTAATGTAAATTTTACAAAGAGCACTAAAGCAACCGCTTCTATCAAATTCCATTCTCGTCTCCAGCGCCTCGGATCGACCCAAGGCTCTGTGATGTAGGAGAACATGCGCCGTAGGGTTCCTATAGCCAAAAAATTGGCTATTTTAACCTTACGGCGCTTTACGGTTATGTTTACGGCGCCTGCTTACTCTTCGAGCTAACGTGAATGCACCAATTAGAGACGCTTTTGATTGTTCTTCACGTTAACCAATGAGAAGACACTTTGTTTCAAGGTTTCCCGGAGTTCTTCTCTAGCCCAGTCAACAGGAGGAGCCCCCTAGGCCTCTGTCCATTCAACCACCGAGATTCGAACACCTCGCACTAGTATCAACTCAATCGTATGTCTTGACAAGTTAGCCCTAAGGGTCTTAACGTGCTACCGATACCCTTTTTATTCCGTTTCGAGTTCATCCAGATCCGTCATTAGAGTGATGTACTGAACGGCTGTGTTATTCCCATCTCAGCTTATCACATTTGCTATGTGGAGCTGCCATTAAAATGGGTGCCTCAAAACACCCGCATGGTAAGTTAGCTATGCGCATGCCGTGCTGATGAAGCCTAACAAGGCTGCATCCGGAACAGTGGCTTCCTCTTAACTGGTTGAAACTGTGGCTGTGTGCATCCATGCGTGATGTGTTGGCCACAACGGGTTGGTATCGTGTGTTCACTTTTCTTTTGATGTTTTCTTCATTCCGTACCGTAGTTCTTAATACCCGCTTAAAAAGTAATCGACCCGGTACAACCACGGGGAATAAACTCATACCGGTACTAGTGACTTGTACTAGCTATATTATGGGATGTTGTATTGATATCGTACAACGAGAAAACGAATATAGAGCGACGACAGGGCACCGAGGGATGAACTCGTCCCGGGAAACTCGGTCTGCTGAGATTTCACATGTTAACAGTCCCGCTCCCAAACATGATTTTCGTCATTAGAGACAATCGCGTGTATTTCGTATTTCATAGCGGCCTTCGATTAGAGGGGCTCGGGCGAGGAGATGGCTTTTTCATAATTTCTCAGTCCCATTTTTTATTTTTTTCGTTTTCGTCATAGAACTCGAATCAGATAATCACAAAACTACGAAAGCGAATTTGGACTGAAAAAGAAGTTTTTCCAAAGTGTTTATAGAAGAGTTTTGATACGGTATTCAAAAAGACAGGTTTCCCTGTATCAATAGAAAGCTTTAGATTCTAGGACGAGAAAGACTACGAGTACGAGATTTTCTCATAGAACTACTGTGCGCGCAAACCAGCGTCATTTTGGCGGGAAAAACGTGATACTGTCGTCATTTTAGTGCGAGGTTTTGCAAAAATTTTGTCGTGTGAAAACAAGCCAACCACACGGTAGCAGTTTTGGCATTTTTCGATCAGCAAAAAGGCTCAGCTAAAAGTAAGAAGAATAACTGAGCAACCTACACTGCTAACAAAGAATAAGATTAATCGTCCGGGTTTTAAAACTTCTAAGTATGTTCGCTAAAAATGGGCAGTCAAATCTCGTACTTGTTCGCGTCCTCGTCCTAGAATCTAAAGCTCTCTAATATTAATACTTCTGCTGCTGCTGCGGCTACCACTATACTACTACTGCTATAACTACTACCACTACCACTACCACTACCACTACCACTACTACCACCACTACCACTACTACTACTACTACTACTACTACTACTACTACTACTACTACTACTACTACTACTACTACTACTACCACTACTACTACCACTACTACTACCACTACTACTACTACTACTACTACTACTACTACTACTACTACTACTACTACTACTACTACTACTACTACTACTACTACTACTACTACTACTACTACTACTACTACTACTGCTGCTGCTACACTACTACTACTACCACTACTGCTATTACTACTACTACTACTAATAATAAAAATAATAATAATAATAATGATTATGATTATCATCATCATCATCATCATATTTATCACTTTCTAAAGTAATTATTAGTTGGAATCAGGCTGGCTTAGTGGTCATCACCCGCGCGTCCCACCTCTGCGATCGTACGAGGGTCAGCTGAACAATCAATCGATATCTCAACCTGATTTGAGTGTTTTTTTCTGCAGGGAACTCCAGTTATACTTCCTCTCATCAAAATCGACTCCATCACCTTATTGCATCAGGGTATCAGGGGTCAGGAGTTTATCAGAGTGCTCGGCAAACTGTCAAATGTATTGCTTGTTGGGATAAATCAAATGTGATTAGAATTTAGGTCTCAACGCTTGATAAAGCCCGGCACGAATGCTCCAATGGAGATGCTGAATGGAGAGACTTGGAGTCAAATTAAATAACATTATTAAAGCAGCATAACATATCGGATGTTGTGTTTTTAAATGAGAGCGAAAACCCGGAGTACGAGTTAGGGAGAGGGCCTCCATATGAAATCTAGTACTGGAATGGGCCGTGGGTCCCAGAACACTACGTTATGTAGAAGTATGAAGGTTTTGTATTCAGTCATAACTAGGTAGAAATTAAGACTGAGGACTCAGCTAAGAAAACTGCTTGGACCTTGTCATTCGAAAACCATCATCCATGCAGGGAAAACAGTTATAATAAATTGTACAAGACAGTCAATTTGTTGGGAGGAGATGGGAAGTAACTACACCAGCTTAGAAATGGCAACACTTTTTCTTGAGAGTATCCAGCTATACCGATCTGTATATCATTCTTCCCGAATTTCACGTTTTATCTTATTAGAGATATTGAGACTCATCGGGCCGACATTCTTAGTATCTTGCCAAGTGTGGTTTTTAAAGTTATTTTGTAATATTGCAGTCTGTCGCCGTCGCTATTTTGGGGCTGAACGTTTTTCAGGGATGCGAAACGTGAGTGACCTTCAAAGGGTTTATAACATTGTCTGTCTACACCGGCGGTGCTCCGACCGTAAGTCATCGATCCGTTATCTCAGTGTTTTTTCAACAAAAAAAAATGCATTTATAAACATGATTACGCGAGAACCATTCATGAACCACGTGTGTTGTGCCGGAGTGCAATAGACTAGACCATTATTCCTATTTAATTATTTAATAGACTTTTTGTATCCCGGAGTACCCAGTCGAATTTTTCTCTGAGAATGATCGATAGCTCCGAGATTTAGCCTCATTTCGTTTGGCAGTGAGAAGGGATCGTTTTCTCATCGAGGCACCAACCGCCCGTGGCAGATTATTCGCAGCCTCTTGATTTCAAAACGGCGTTGATTTTTCAGGAAAACCGAACATTCTTACAACCTTTTGTTTTTACATTCCGTTCGTGTAATGGTCATCTTTTGTAGAACAATCTGCAGCGTGGCAAACGGTGTAGGTCGACGAGGCAGAGGCGGCCGGCCAACCCCGCGAGAGCAAGCCGGATACAGAATCGTTTTTGATACAAGCAAGTAAGACTCGATACATATTTCGCATTTCAAATCGCTATTTTGTGAAAATGGGCGTTACAAGCTAAAGAGAATTAAAATGTTAAAACAACAATATTATGTCAAAACCTTGGAGTGGCAGACAACACGCCAACCTAGGATTATTTCGCGTGTCTTCTTAAGTGAACGTTTTGCAGACATCACAAAGAACCGCCCAGTTTGTGACTCATAATATAAGTGCCAATTCAAACGCTAGTGAGGGTCGCTCTTAACTGAAGTTGGCTCCTCTTGTAGCAAAATCACCAGTAAAGTACGCGAGAATCAGTTAGTTTTGTTGCAAATTGACTCTGCTGTGTTATAATGAGATTTTTTGCGAGCTTGGACTTTATCCTATCATATTAGATTTGTTATGCTTAAATAAACGCTGATGCCTTACCCCAACACGGGCAAACTATTTCAATTAAACAATGGGCTTTTGAATTACCGGTTAGACCGATATTTCACCTGGAACGTAACCCTCTATAGATCACCACTTACCTCGGAACATAAAAGATGTCTATTAAACTGAATTATTTTGTAAGTGCGTTGAAGTACAATTCAAATTACAGCGGCATTAACTAGCAATAGGTCATGTTTGTTCATCTGGCGAATAATACACTCCATCTTAACCTTTGAAACATTCGAAAGTGAGACATTATAAAATGCTATTGTCAATTCAGACCTTCAAGAATTTATCTATGTAGACTATGTATATTTTCATAGTAATGTACTGTATTACAGGAATATTTACGCAGTTTCCAAAACAGCGCATAGTTGGCATAGCGACGTACCATCGACTACAGACAAAAAGACGTAATGACTTCGAGAAACCGGACTAGCAGTAATATTTCCTGTGGACTGGAGAGAAAGTTCTAATTGTCAGTGGCTTTTAAATATGACATAGTGATAAATTTATTAGCATGAAAAGTCGGTGAAATAGAAGTACGACTGAAGACCTGAGAAGCCCGATAAAAGTCCGGAAGTAAATTTCAAACTGTAAAAGTAAATAAAGCCAACAATTTAAAACTGCCTTTTGCGTCAAGTGATCACTTCGGTTTCCGGTAAATAATCGTGCGCCCCAAATATCCGGTAAGTGTGCTTCGCACGCAACAGAAGTCATTCAATTGATAACCGCGCGTTCCCGGCCGTAGATGCATGATATCTTGTACTTCAATGCACTAAACTGTGGGAAATGACATGTGAGATATTAGACAAGTGCTTTTTTCAAGAAAAATGGTTAACTGAAACACACCTTCGTTAGAGTGGCGTATCATTATGATCTTTCAGCGATCTCAAAAATGCGGAGCGTGCTAAGAGACGTACCAATACTGTGGAATTATAATTTTTTCTCTTGTGTGATTAACTTTTGAAAAAGTTGATTTGGATAACTATACTTTTCCTGAATCAAATGACCGCCATTTTTTTTATAATGTGCTGTATAGTGAATTATAGTCCAGAAGCGGGAACTCTAGGTAAGGGTCTCCAGTCCAGAAGGCGTGACAGAATGTGACAAACTGAAATTTAGATGGTTCTCAATCACGTGATGAGACTGCCGTGTTGGTGCACAAAACAATAGCAAATTATGGCTCATGCTTTGCATTATAAAAGACTGAGTCAAGTTCCCAAAATACCTTTTTCTCTATTGTTCTGCGCATCGACATGGCTGCTGTGACGTCAAGTGAAAACCATCTATAGGCATTGATGCAGTACAAATGACAACCCTATGCTCTAAGAAATGGTTAACAGCAGCATAAACCTACTCGTATTTATGTAAATTGTGGGAATTGGTATCATGATCGAAGAGAAAACTTCTAAGGTTAGGTACTATAGGGGAGTGCGAACGGGACGCGAGGTCCCATGCGAGGCACCCGCCCTTTTGGGTCTTCGTATTATCGCATTAAGTGCTATTGTTATGTGTTTCTTTTTTTCGGAAGTCAAACCCAATAAAGCTATTGAAAAAAAAACTAGGTAACTGATCCGAGATCCAAAAACAAACATATTTAAAGCAGATTAGATTGTTACCATGCCCCCAGAGTTCTCGTCACAAAGAATTGAGGGGTGCGGGGGGGAAGGCGCATCCATCTGCAAAAGGTGCCAAAACTCCGTTGTGTGAGTCCTGGAGGATGGTTCCTCAAGAGTATAAAACGGCATTGAATTCTGGTGCGAGTGGTTTTTCT
>NC_090892.1:48432721-48457721 GCF_036669925.1 Montipora capricornis | reverse complement strand
TATCATCAAACCAAGCTTCTTTGGCACACACAATCCCATGGCGGAGAGATTGGAAATATGAGGGATTCTCTCGTTTCACTACCCGGGCTCACCATCTGGAAAAAAGCGATCCAAGATTCCAAAGGACCCCGCATGAACACAGTTAGCAGTTTTTCATCAATAAAAAGGACGAACATCGTCATTTCATGGATAAGATATCCCTGTACCTCTATACCACCCCACCCTCACCTCCAGAAAAAAAAATCTTCTTTTACATACAGACATCATCAAATCTAGGCATGAAACCAGCAATATAGGTGGGGCAAAACAATTTCCGGTGGATCAAGATAATTATCAAACTGAGGATTGCTTCCATGATAACAAACGTGGCTGGAAGGAAACATTTGTTTATACTTGAAGTCCTCTGCAATTACGAATTAATAGGCATAAAAATAGCTCAGAATCTCGGAGAAAAATTTAGTTTCTGTCGGCGTATTTTTCCATGATATCATACAGCAACTTGATCTGCTTTTCGGTTTCTAATCTTGTTGATTAACATGTGATATTCGCGATAGAAATTGACAGTGGTGTCAATTTCACCATAAACGTCTCACTAACATAGTACTGTAAATGCCTTAACTACTCTGATCTCTTTCCTCTGGGATCTTTTTGTTCGTTATGGCGACACCGACAGCAGAAGTCGTTTATATTCCAGAAAATATCGATGGAAAGGGATATATGAATTATCAGCGGTTCAGACTTCGCGTTTGCATCTGTTCTGGAATATCCATGCTCATTATTTTATCAGCCGCCATAGCATTAATAATCCTCATTTTGAACGTTTCAATGTTTCTTTCGCAAAAGTACGTGCTTGCTGAGGGAGACATCAGGATGATCTCAGTATCGACGGCTTTCTGTGAGGAAATTTCTCTCGGTGAGGACGCTTTCGAGAGAAACCTCTGGATTTTGAAGTCCCTGACAACTCGTCCCCAGCTGCAAGCAACAAACATATCAGCTGAAATATTTATTTCAAAACGTCCTTACTGGTATAAGGGCTTTTATTTGCTGGCGGGGTCAGCTATTACCGTAAAAGCAGAATCTGACAGTGTGTTAAAATTGTTTATTTTCAAGGATAAAAAGAGACTGAACGAGTGGATCGAAAATAACGATGATTTGTCGGGCATCAGAGGAGATAAGCGGAATGATAAACCAACAGTAAAACCCACGCGCATATCATACAGCGTAAACATCCTCGAGTCGGGAAACTACTTTGTTCTTTTCAAATACTTCAAAGGAGACAAGGACTATGCAAGGATTAAATTTGACTTGAAAATAGATCGAAAATCTTACGATCTGTCCTCATCGGTATATGTTTGCAGCGCTGGAGTGAAGAAAACGTGCTCCGGAAAGCTATTGTTCAGTTCCTCTGAGGTGGGAGTTCTGGAAATCCCAGAAAAGTCATCTGGCACGTCTTATCTTAATAATGAGCTTATTGCTACTTGGCATTGCAAGCCGCGGGTCTGGTTCTATTTAGCAGTGTTTCTTGGACCTATCCTTGTCGCTTTCGTCGTCTGTCTCGTATTTTACTATTGTTTCATCAGCCGTACGGAAGAGAAACATTTATACAGGCTTGCGGCCCGCAGACAGCAAGCACTCAAACGGGCTAGCGCGGCTGGTCACAGCATCTCTTTTAGTAATCGCAGCTTAAATGGCTCTATGAGAGGAGGGCCTCCAAGTCGAACACCGAGTATACGAACCAATGGTAACCAATCTGACAGGCCTTGTCTTCAGCCTGTTGTCACGACAATGTACACCGGAAGTCCTGTTGATGGAAGCGAAGAAAGTACAGACGAGGAAAGCAACGCCAACCACTCCGTCGAAATTCCAACTCGACAATCTTCTGTTGACGGGATTTCCTTGGGGTCAAGGGAAATTACGGTTCATCGGCAAGCTAGCTTTAGCACCTTTCAGAGCAGCGAGGATGAGGCCACAACGTTACGTTACCCAGCTAAAAAGTCGCGTGACACAAATTGGAGAACAGTTTTTGATCTGCAACAGGAGCGTGGAAAATTTGCAAAAGACACAAATACATTTCCGCGACGGAATTCTAGTGAGGAGCTGTGTTATCGTGGAAGTGGAACTTTACCATGCAACTGTGCCAAGCCAGAAGCTACTGGTGTGTCACGCAGGTCCAGTGAACGATTGCGTGACGTTCTCGAAGGCAAACGTCCTCCAATAGAACGCAAAAAACACAAAATTGATCACCAAGATTCTCGTGTTAAAATTCCAAACGGTATGCTTCCAGGAAATATACCCAGTCGCCGCTATTCCAGTGAAGAATTGTTTCACCATGGAGATTATCGACAATTGAACTTACTTATAGCGGAACCAGAGGTTCCTTTACCTTCATCTAGCAAAGGCGATGGTGAACGTTCCAAAAAGAAGAAATCGCGCAGAGCTTGTGATGGAGGAAAAACCACCTCTCTTCGACGAGATGGGAGGGGTACAATACCAAATGGTACCATTCCGTCGAAGTCGCCAACTCGGCGAAATTCCAGTGATGAACTTTATCATAGAAAAACGGTGGAAAATGAAAGTATGTCATTGCCTCGTGACCGAGGCAACACAATGCCCACGTTTAGTTCCAACAACCATCTTGACGTGAGGCAGTACATTTTCACAAGTAAGCACGCTTCACTTCCCTCTTTACAGCGGCATCCTAAGGATTCGCATGCGTGGGTGCCTTCTGCCCAAAAAGCAAGTAGCAATTTTCAAGGCGATGAACACGTCGAAGAATCTCAGCAAGTAAAAATGCGAGCGCATTCATGGAGGAGGAGAGAAATGGGCTGGACCCCAAGGTTGTCCATAGTTTCCGAGTCTGAAGTATGAGAGGCTTGCTCCTTCTTCATCTCTTTTCCTGCTCAACTGCGAAAACAGTTCAAATTTTTAGTTCACCCGGTGCCGTGAGTACATGGTCCAATGCGGGCTCTTGAAACGGGATTATAACAAATTTTAATTATTTCATAATTATTAGGTATTATTAGTATCATCCCCGACTCTTGTTAGAATCTCGAATCCCAGAGCGATAGCATCACCGAAAAAAACTCGTGAACAGTCTTCTCTTCTCTGACTGCTTACGGTCAGAAAAGAAAAGAAATCTTGTGGGGCACGTTGTAAATTTGTATTCAGAATATATACTAATGCAGGGATGCTTTTCATGGATTTCTTAAGTAGCTGTTATTGTTGAACACTTCCAAAGCTTATTCAAAAAGTGGAGTTAGTGTTTGCAACAATCGGAGTGTTTTTCAAAAATTCACATCATTTCCGGTTGAAATCGGAATTTGTAAAATGTCTATTTTCGCAAAATCTGAATTCCGAGTTTGTGTTGTTATCGATGTTTTTGTATTTTTCATTGTAAGATTGGATTCGCATCAAAGGATCCGGAGACCATCACACACCCCAGTTGTTCGAAGACTTCAAGAGTGGATAGCGTTATCCACTGAATAAAGCACTATCCACGGCATAATTCAATCGGTTTTGCTAGTGCTTATCCGCTGAATAGTGATTTATCCGGTGGATAGAGCAGTTATCCACCTTTTGACGCCTGATCGCCAATTCATGATATCGTCGATATCATTCATGGCGTATCTTCCGTATTCCATTGCTTTGCTACAATACTGAAAAACGCGCCTTTTGTAAAACTTTCCATCAGTGTATCCGAAAGTTCCATTTTCTTACACATATTGCAGATAATATTGAACACAACGAAATGTATCGATTTCTTTTTGATTGGATTAGATTATTGTCTGAAGACTTGCTCTTCCTGACTTTTGATTGGCTTACCCATTATTCCATCAAAGCCACTTTTCCATGCTTCACAAATATAGTGAAGTTGTTGTGGCCATGTAACGTTGCTGTGAGGAATATGGACAAAATAGCAACTATGATAGTAGAGTTTTTAATAAAACAATAATTGATCTATTCGAGCTTGCTTGAAAAGAGGCGAGATTTTGCAAAATTATTTACAGTACATACTACGACCGGCTTCCTTCGTCCACTATCTCTCATCTGAGTGCACCCTGGTATAAATTTTGAAATACTGCCGATTTTCATTGGAAATAGATAAACGTTCTTTGTGTGTGTGTGCCTTTTGGTTTAACGCTTTGGTTGATGTAAAAATATATATATATATCCTGCGTGAGATGGCAAACGTGTGGTTCGAAACGTGGAAACATTGTCACAGCAAATGGAGTGATGGCCAGTGAAAGGATACGAAAAATTGTCTTTAAATGAAAATTATATGGGGGAGAAAAAAAGGGCAGACGGAAAAAATCATCCTCCGACAAAAAAATGCTGTTACTGGGCTGTTAGATGCCCAGAAAATAAAACAATGCACTTTAAACTTTCTTTGAAGAACACGGGGACTAGTGCAGGGATTGGTGCGCAGTTGTACCGGGTTCCATTCCCTCCCGGAAGACATGAATCGGTTGGCCCGAGCGCCTTCCATTGCTCCACGCATGCGCCTGAGATGACAGTCCCTTTTACTATGTTCCCTTTGGAATATCCCTTTCGGCTCGATAGCTGAGTGCACTGTCACTTTAACAAAGAGTTTAAAAAAGTCTTTACATATTCTCATCAAGGGTCAGCTCTTTTTCATTTTCCCACGCTTTAAAGGAACGGACTCAAGAATGGTTCTTTTTATTACGAATCACTTTATTGATTAAACTATAAGCACTGGAAAGGCTACACTAAATATGTACAATCATACTCTACTTCAGACTGTGCCTAACTACTATTGGACATTTCGTTTCTCTGTCTAAAAACGTCACTTGTCTCAATCCAGTTCACACTAGCAACGCAAAAGGTGACGCAAACGCAAGCAAAAAAACAAGTGTGAATTAGAATAGATATTTGAAGACACTTGCCTTTTTCTAGCGCAGGCGCAAGCGCTTTCGCCTGCTCACTCTTCTGACGTGCACAATTTACAGTAAAAGATATCTACAACAGCTTGCAGTCCATCCCCCTTAGGCGCTTTCGCTCCATTTTCTGTTATTTAGGTGTTTTCTAAACTCAACGATGGCTTGCCTCTGTGGCGAATGGAGCGAACGTTAAATGATGGTGACAAAGTTCATGAAATGAGGACCACAAAAATTATACACCAGGCATTTTGAGGAAGCATTAAACTTCTCTATATTTTACAGAGACAAACTTATTGTTAAGTGATTACTCGATCACTCCCAAACCCCTTGCAGTCTTCCTGAGCATATTCACAGCGCAAGAGCTGGAACTGAGTCACACGAATAAACGACATCTGAACCAAAGCCATAAGCCTCAACCCCCCATATCATACGAAGTGTCCTGCATTTTCTTTATGTTGTGGATTGACTGCCATTGTTCCTCACGTACACAAACCCAGACAGAGCACGTTAATGTTCGATATCTACTTTGGTCATGCAACCAACACTGGTAAAGTGAATTTGCCGGCATAAGTGCAAGAGATCAAGTTAAAAACTTATGGCTGTCTTCAGAGCACGGTTGTAATTTGAATCTGAGGAATGGATGATAATAATAACAATAATAATTAAATTATTATTAATCCTTCATAAAGGAACAAAATCAAATGTTTTAATGTAAATAAAATTTGTATATGTGATGCAGATTTCCCTTGATTTAGAAACAAAATTTGGCTCTACTAATCAGAGAACATGAACACTCAAGTCTCAATGCTGCATTAATACTTTGTTGCATCCATTACATATCTAAATAGTCACCTTCATATGGACAGAACAACTAAAGCTGCTGTTACACGTTGAAACTTTCATCTGAAACGTGTGTGCAACGGTGCTACGAAACAAGTTTCAGGAGGTATCGCACCTTGTAAAATAGTCGGTTTCTTGAAACTTTTTTGAACTTCCGTTGCGAGAAAAGTTTCACGCTTTCTACTTCTGCAACGGTCGCAGCAAAACAGGAGTTTCACCGTGTAACACCACTTCAAGAAACTGGTCTCTCTCGGTCTTGTTACGCTATATACAAAAATTTGATTTTATCAACGGAATTGATAATGTAAATTGGCCACCGTACAGAGATTATAAAAGCTGACGTCTCGAGCGTTAGCCCTTCGTCGGATTCGCTCTAACGAAGGGCGAACGGTCGAAACGTCAGCTTTTAGAATCTCTGTACGGTGGCCAATTTACATTATCAACTCCGTTGACAAAACCAAATTTTTGTATACTACTTCCCCACCGACGCAGCACCACAGTTTCTTTAGAAACTACCCCCTTCATTCACTTGTTACGCTATGCTGCGTAAGCCAATCAGAAACCGGCTAAGGCCATGTAAACAACATTTCGAGACCAGTTTCAACTTTCCAAACGAGTTTCGACCTTTCACGTTACACGCTGCAACACCTGCTAAAACTTGTTTTGCAGTGCCGTTGAATATACATGTAACTTTCAGCTAAAAGTTTCAACTTGTAACTGCGGATTAAGGCCCGGTTTAAATGTTAAACTTCGCATGTGCCGAATCTAATGCATAACAGCGAAAACCATATATTTCTCTCACTTGCATTAGATTCGGAACATGTGAAGTTCGACGTTTGAACTGGGCCTAAGGTTTTGTGTGAATGTGAAAAGAGATCGCCCTATGAAAAAGAATCCAGGTGGCTCTCGTATTCCAGATCTCAGCCTGTGGATTTTAAATCTCGAATAATGGATCCCAGATCCCAAGTCCTGCATTCCGGATTCCGAATTTACGGTTCCACCGAAATGGATCTTGGATTCCATCAAAATCTATGGATTCTGAATTCTATACGATGGATTCCGGATTCCAATTAAAGCCTCACATTTGCTGGATTCCGGATTCCTTCACATCAGGTGAAAGAGGAATAGACAGAAACTATCCAGCAAAAGAAGGGGCTACTTAGTTCTTTAAAAAAACCTCCACTAACACAACAACAACTTTAAACGACAGAACCTCATGTTTGCAATTAACATTGTTCAAACATTTTCCAGTGAAAGCGTATATATACGAGAAAAATGAATTCGAAAACGCTTGTTTTGGCTTTCAAATTTCCTGGGAGCCGCCATCTTGAATAATTTTGATGTGTCGCGGTTGCCCTATTGTTCCAGAACAAAAGCTCTTTGTGTCAGAACAATAGGACAACCACGACACGTCACAATTATCCAAGATGGCGGCACCCAGGAAATTTGAAAACCAAAACAAGCTTTTCAAAGTCATTTTTTTCGGATACAAACGCTTTCATTGGAAAGAGTTCGAACAATTTTAAATGTTAGCGTTATGTTCTGTGGTTTAAAGTTCTTTTGTTGTTTTAGTGGTGGAGGTTCCCTTTAAAGAAACTATGGTTCTGCATCGGAAGGGAGTGGTTTTTCTAAAGAATTTGAAAAGGTAAATAAACCACCGTAAAAAAACATTTGTAAGTGACAATATATCCATAATCAAGTGCTAGCCCTTCATCAAAGATAACACTAAAAAATAATATTTGGGTTAATTAATTTGAGGTTGAGGTCATGGTTGAGCAATGTTCATCACATGTGGCGAACGAACTTAAATCAGCTCACGTGTTCATAAAAGATATGAACTGGACACAACAAAATTGGACTGATTTTGTTTGGACCTTCTGAGATGTTCCTCACAGCCAGGTAAGCTAATTGAGGACCAACTTAAACATTGGCTAAAAATTAATATCTATTTCAAGATCTGGTCTCACACCACCACTTGAGGATGGTTGACTAAAACTCCAGAGCCCGGTTGTTCAAAAGCCGATTAACGCTAATCCCAGATTAAAAATTAACCAAGGAGTTTATTACTCCACTACTAAATGCTGTTCAACGTTGATATTTGGCAAAACTTTACATTAGAAGAAGTCAATCTTGAAAAACAAAAATAAGCAAAACAACCTTTCACCAAAAAGTTGAAAACACGAAACAAAAGTTTACGCTAATCCTGGATTAAGCTAATCGGCTTTCGAACAACCTGGCCCAGCATTATTACAACAATGACAGCGTACTATACAAATCAATTGAAGCTTTGATCCTAGCAGTTGTGAACGCAATTTTAGTAATCATAGCTTCACTTGATTTCATATTTGCAGTTCAATAATTTTATATTCATGATTCATTTCATATATCATTTCATTCACTGATACTATACAAAGTAAAAAAAAAATTCCATACAACTCACCAGGGTGATCTACTTTTCTGTAACGACCACGCATTTCCAGAGAATCTTGGTCTGCATCCTTGAGATGCTGTGATTGCGTGGGTGATATCCTTCCACTTTGTTTTTTTCTCTTTATAATGCAGTAAGCGATAATTCCAATGATTACTAAGAACAAAAGTCCAAAAACCACACTGCAAACTATGATTACAGTTAAATTCTCGTTTGATGCATCAGAATCTGTTGGTTTTGGCGATGAAGAAGTTGTTGTCGGAGAAGTTGTTGTCGGTGGAGGTGTTGTCAGTGGAGTTACTGGTTCGACTGTCAATGACACAGCATTTGCTGTAACCGGTTGGCCTGATGGTAGGGTCACAATGAAATTACCAGACTCAATCACACGTTGTAGTGCAGACACAGATTGCTGGAAATCCTCTGGAGCTTGTCCTTTTGTAGGGACCAAAATGAAGGACACATTTATGCTTCCAGGTGATGCGTTGATACCAGCAATACATGAAACCCGAGTGGCATTTATAATTATCTCTGTGATATTTTTCTTGAAACCCTCTACATTTCCTTGAATTGCACTAAAGTTCACTTCAAATGTAAAGTTGAACATGTAACCTGATGTTGCAAGTTCACATAAGTTTGAATAATTCTTGCATTGCGATGGGGTGCTGCAAGAATTGCTAAAATCACATTTTTCTTCACCTTTAAAACAAAAAAAGAAAAAATCAAGGATAAGTAAGTAATATATACAGGAATCGTGCAACTGCAGACAATGTTGAATAGCAGAAGATTTGTTTGTTAGACTTCTGGCAGTCCCATGTCAGTTGAGCCAGCTACTTTTCAAATCAATCATTTGTTGTCCACAATAATTACAAGAAACAGCTTCCAAGGATTAGAGGACAAAGAAAGCGTCCCTCTGCTGTTTCTTTCATTTATATGACAAAACTTGATTGAAGAAAAAAGAATGCAACTCGACTGACATACCCGGTAGAAGGGAATGCCTCTGGTCTATTTGGTTGAGATCGCACAAAATAAACTGAAAAGGGAAAAACACAAGGCTAAATATAGCCCTTTCTCTGGTCACTACTTTGTTGACTTTTGAGTCAAGGAAACTGATGATGCTTCCTGATCATTTAACAGAATCGCACATAACATGAAAACACAAACACTTTTTTTCTGGTCATGCCTAGAAGAGCAGAGATAATCCTACACTCCAAGCCTTTAAGCTGAGGTATATGCTTGGTTTGTTAAATCAGCCTTGGAAGCCAATGATTCAGATTTGAAAGGCATATCAATAATACTATGGTAGGTCAAATAATATTACAGTACTCATTCTATACAACTTTAGAGTATGGCAACAATCCTCTTTTTTGGAGAACTATACAGTAATTACGGACTACATGTGTGTAATCACTGGTCTTCATCATAGCACTAACACAGATTTTGCAACTCTTGACTCCATGCCTACCTTGTGAACAGCACGGCTTTCCTTCTTCCTGACACAAGCCATTTCCCTTACAAAATGTGTGTCCATCTGGACAAAAACTTGAACAAAAAAGTGAAAGATAATGATCACACTGTATTTTAAACTAACTGAGACTTTGGAAAGAAAGTAAACAAAAAAGGATCAAGGTCCTAACTGTTGCCATGGTGTCTGACATTTGCAGACTAGTGCAGACTGCAGACAAATAGCGCTGATAAACAGTATTTAAGTCTAAGAACGTTTTAAAATGGGTTTTTTTTAGACTTAAATACTGTTTATCAGTGCTATTTGAAATGTGTGTTTAGACTTAAATACTGTTTATCAGCACTATTTGTCTGCAGTCTGCAAATGTCAGACGCCGCTGTTGCCAGAGGTTGTCATATTTGCACGTCTTTTCATAATAGACTGCGAGCAGTCCCCTCATAAATCAGTTGAGCGGCCCACTGTTTCTGAGGCAGTCGTGTTTTTTCATGCAAACAAATAAAGCCTCCCTCGGTCATTTTGTTTGTTTGCATGACAAAACACGACCGCCTCAGAAAAGCGGGCCGCTCAACTGATTTATCAAGGGACTGCTCGCAGTCTATTTCGTAAAGATGAAGAACAATTATTGTTTACGAGAAGACCCTTCTATTAATGGTCTTGTCTCCTTTCCACCCTCTTTCTTCTACTGTTAGTAGTATGTGGGTTACAATGAGGTTTTTTCAGGAGGTTAAAAGATAAGCTGGGCAAATGTGTATGATAAAATAATGGTCAACTGGACCTGCATTTTGAGGCCAAACATTTGCCGTCAAGAAAGTTGCTTGCAAACTGCTGAACCAAACAGTTGTCTGAACTTAACTGGTTTAGACAATTTTTGATTGTTTGATGTATGATATATTTCTTGGTAGGATTCACAGTTGTATTGGAATTATCTACAAGAAAGTAACTGGCTCTTTAAAAGCAGATAATTTCATGTGCAACTCAGCTCTTTGAAAAGCCCATGTGAACTCAACTTACATAATGGTTACACTTTAAATAGATGAAACCCTTTTTTTAAGATATACATGTACAAGTGCTGTGAACCATAAAAAGAGATAACTAGAGATCTTTAGAGTCAACAACAATAACATCAACCAGGGGTTGCTGGAAATCCCAAGTATAGAGGCCTTGGGCAAAGGAAAGAGAAAGAAAAGTAGAATAATGTCAGTCACATTCTAAAGGTGGGAGACTGAAAAAGTGACTGCAGAGAAAAGAACGAAGGCCAAAAGACAACTTAGCAGATTTTGTAGTAGAGAGATAGATGAGAAACTGATTGGAATTTGAGAGCTCACTGAGACAAGTTGAAAAGATGTGAGAAGTTCCTTTGTGCCACCAGACTTGCAAGCATCATATAAGAGGAAGAACACTTGTTTTTTGGCCAAAACTAATCTTCAACTTACTTGCAATCAAACTTGTCCCGAGCTTCAGCACATTTCACCACAGCATGAGAAACAGCCGGACATATTAGATTTTGCATCTGGCAAAGATGGGCCCACCCTAGCGATTAAGTAAAAGTTTTCAATTAGACAAACAGAAACAGTTGAAGTCTTTGCTAGGTATGCACTCAATTTGAGTTCCCAGGCCCACCTTTTATGTTATTCAAATTCTGTGGCTTTTCTGGATATTAATTGGGCCACTGTATGTCACATTATTTTAGCGTGTTTAGGGGGCATCTTTAGTTTATCAAGACTTTAAACTTTAAAATGGTAATGTAGAATTCCTTTACTGATAAACTTATAGTTACATCACAAACAAGATGATTCTATTAAAGCAAAAACGACCTTTATCCAGGAGATTTGCCGTAAACTTGAAAAACATCTGGCCGACATTTTCCAAATGCAATCGGTTTCAATCTTGTCCATTTGGGTCCATCCATGCTTCTCTTTCCTTTTGCTGTATTATGTTGTTCAACGATTTTAAGTGGTCAATGTTTCATTCTACTTTTTGGGAATTCTGGGACTGTCATGAAATTACACAATTTTGCATGACACAGCCCCTTTAATATATGTACAAGCTTCCTACCTCCTAGATAATCATCTTGCAGTGTGTAGTTCCGAGATGGAGCTCCTTTACAATCTGACACGTTTTGGCATGATGAAGTGTAAGGACAAAACTTTTCACCCTGCTTGCACGATATTTCAGCCTTCTCTCGACTGGCAACATAGTCAATTTCTTTTTCACATGCAGTGGTATTAGGAATGCAGCTCAAGGTTTCAATACAGAAGGTCTCGTTAGCTCCACACACTATGCCAAATAACCCAATGCTGGAGTTCTTATTTTTCTGCCACTGAAAGAGGTCTTCATAAGAGCAAGTTTCGTTGACACCAATGCACTGCATGTATGATGGACAAAAGAATTTACCAGGAGAGCACTTTGTGCACCACGGTGTACTCGTCAAATTGCGCAGCATGTCATTGGTAAGATGGATGGTGCAATTCTCATGATTAGGGATGCACTTTTGATTCAAAGCGCAGAACTTGGTACCATAATGGCATTTAGAAAACTTTTGGACATCTTTCAGCAGCCATTCACGGAAAGCCTCAGGAACATTATAAGATGACCACCATGGGGTCAAACTTGCGGTCGTGTACAGAATGTGATGGGTGCTGTAGGGGCAGACGGTTCCCGGCATGGCGGTAATTGCTGAGGTCACCATAGTTGGCCATGACTTGGAAAGGCTTGTGCTCACAATGGTAGAAGATAGGGAACTGTTTCTTGATGAGCTGGGAATGATAGTACTAGAAGGACTTGAGCTACTGGTGCTGTCTTCGATACTAACGCTCTCCTCGATACTGCTGCTTTCTTCAAAGGGAGTAGAGCTACTAATGCTAATTTTGCTGGTGGAGAAATGATTTGCTGAACTGATGCTTGAGCTTGGAGGTTTGCTTTCAAGGTATTTACAGACCCTGGGTAAGCCACTGCATATTCTCCCAAACAATTCCACTTGACCACAGAACTCATTGACATGACAGCAAGTTGTCTGCGATTGAAAACAACAAAATCAGTCAGTTACCTACTAGTTGGTTTTCTAATATGTTCAATTTTAAATGAGTCGTTGACCGAGGTAGTGTCACAAAATTCCAAATAATAGAGCTTGGTCCATCCTCAAGGGGACCCAAGGGCAGACGCCTAATCAGAATGACAGTGGTTCTTTGTCCTCCGTCACTTCATGATCAGTATGGAAGTCTACCCGAAAGTGTTAACTCACGAAACAAAATGGCGACGAAGAAAAGTATAGAACGGTTTGGAAAGCCGACTCCAAGCCGATCTGTTCTTTTCTTCGTCGCATTTTTGTCGCGAGTTTACACCTTTCTGTGCCCCAATGCAATAAACAGCCCCTGGGTCTCCGAGGATGGCCTTGATCTCCTGGCCATCCCTCAAAATGACATTGAACATTTCGTAACAATTACACGACGCAAGATACCATCCTAATATGACAAGCTTACCGCTGTAAAAAGAATGACAACAGGCAGAATTAGAGCTTCAGTTCAACAAAAAAGTAGGGTTTCTAAGCTAAGCCGCGCTGATCTACAGGATTTAGGTCTAAAACCCACTTTGAAGACGGTTGGCTTTTAATTGTTTTGCTAAGTACCACTATGTCAATACTCTAAATAGTTCGACATTCGGATTCCGGGAGCTTATTTCGTTGGTGTAGTGTATATCGGAAACTGCAATGAGTTATGACATGCCTTCGATCCTAGCCTGCGTAGCAAGCGTTCCTTTTCGACAAAAAGAGCTTCGAAAAGATTTTCCGCAAACTGACCGCGCGGAAGTTGGGGCAAGAGACTGATACTTTCGCGCGGCCAGTTTACAGAAAATCGGTTCGAAGCTCTTCTGTCGAACAGGAACGCTTGCTACGCAGGCTACTTCGATCCGGGTTTAACTCTTTGCCTCGCCTACTCTGAATCTTCTCTGAATGCTTAAAATGTTTGTTTCTTTGAAGAAGATTGTACGTCGTGCAAGTTGAATAAAAAGGGGAAATGTCAGTTTGCATGATAGCCACGAGTACAGTGTTGACCGATTTTCAGCGCCTCCGCCGTAGTGCCTAGGCCCCTTGCGCCTGGTATTCGCGTGTAACCATTTGTGCAAACCCATAGAGAAACCTGCCTGCCTATCAGCGCCGACGTCAGCGCCTTCAATTCTCCGATTTCTTTCCAAATGAAAAAATTCTATTGGAAAACTACTGATAATCTTTATCGGCTGTAAAATTCTTCAAGCGCTTCGCTTTCTTTTAGTTGCTAGGCAACGTACCTTTTTGCGCAAAAGCGCAAACAAAATCCAGTCAAGCGTGGTCTAGTTACTTTGCGAGCTAACATCTTTTTACTTAGAAATTGTGCAAGACAGCAAAAAGTCCAGAAAGTCCTGGTTTCACCAAAAAGATACAAAAGAAACTTCGTCGGCTTTGAAATAACTTGACATAAAATTTGATTTTTGTGAGATTAACATTTTTTCAAAAGTGTTAGTTAATTTGCGCAATTGTCGACAAAAGATTTCAACAAATTGAAGTTTGTCCTGGACAAATCTAGATTGCCTCGAGTATCAGTGTGTAAGACGAGAAAATGCGTTTTGCCATTACCAGTGATCGACTCATAAGTATCGATCTTGGATTCTAAGACTTTTCAGGGCAGATATGCCAACATTATCTTCAAATCTTGTTCCATCTTCTTTGGTTTTGCATTGCCGATGTGATGTCATAACATGCTGGATGACTAAAGGATGCCGCGTATTATGCGAGGCGCAGCAAACGCGCAAATTCGTTTAAAGGTCGACACAGAGTGCCGACTGTCACGGCTAAATTATCAATGTACAATCAAGTCTTTGCTATAAATGATGACGCCAACCTTAGCGTTGAAATGATAACCTTTTGATCATGATTTACTAACAGTTGTTTCACTAAACATATGTCAAAAACAGGAAAACATAGAGACTCAAAAACTCTGGATTTTCTCCGTGTCACAACCACGGATTCATCAAAATGAACGCTGCGTGGACTTCTTTAGGGTAATGCACGTACCATACGTGCTCTTGAAACAGTTGTTACCAAACGCGGAAAAGGCCAAATTGGTTCAAGACATCTCCACAAGGATTCTAACAAACCCGCCGCAGTTTTTCTTTACTGCAAATGAGAACTCAGTGATGATTAAAGGGGAAGAGCACCTGAATTTCTCCAACGAAATCCCGTGCACTGATAGTAAGACTTAAAAATCCTTTTTATTTTCGTGATGCAACCGCGGTCTACGAAAGAAATGCTTCTATAGAATACTCCAGAGACAGAATTCACTATACTACAGATACATATGACCTGGACGACGCATAGCGATTACACATGTCGTATGATCACTAGCTTAGTAAGTTATTACTAAGGCCACCGTACCATTTTCTCAAAGGATTGAAGGGCCTGACTTCTTTCCACAAGGGTAGTACAGGCGAGCTAAGTTTTCAATATTGGAACTACTTCTGTGCTTTGTTTAGCTCGAGGGAGGATCATTAAAAAGGAATTTCCCATCATCAACCAAACGCCAACGAAGATGCTTAATATACTAATTCAACTTACCTCGGCTTTTTCGCAGAGATTTCCAGTCACATATGAAGAGGCACTTGTTGCTATGATCAGAACTGAAAGATAAGTAGGTATATAATCTGTTCAGTGATACAAAGAAAACAGCATGCAAGTGTGAAAGAGCAATGTGATAGCACCCATGATTTACTAACCCAGCACTTCCAGGTAGATCGGCATTCTTCAAAGATGAACTGGGCAAATTCTTGGTTTCTTCAAGAGCTCTTTATTACAAACCTGTCGTAACCCCGAAAGCCTCGTCGTAATTAAGCCTGTAAAATTCGGTTTGGTATTAATCAAGGCTTTCAAGTGCAAATCAAATGAGATTGCGAAACTAAAGCTAATAACCTCCACTGTCCTGGCCTCCAATAGCTGGCACCTCTTTTGTTAAAAGGACAAAGGTTTTTCGGAATGTGTTTGGCCGTTACCATGATCAACGGTTCTCCAGGGAAAACAACAGCACTTTAGTTGTTAGGCAATCTTTCAAGTTTACGATCAATATGTTTACCTCATAACTTCTTTGTTGAGTGGCGATTGTCATATTTTGATGGTAACTATATGATCAATCTTTTCAGAGCGCTTGAATGTCGTACAAACAACGTCTTCACTTGGAAACGACCACATAATCAAAACTGTGATTGAGACCTTCGGGCTCTGTTTCAACATTTCTATACTAACTTTAAAGTATTTTCACTTGCAAAGTTCCACAGTTTTCCTTTAAAGTCTTCGCCTTTAAAAGTTTTGATGCTGTGGTAAGGCCCGGTCAAACTTTAATACTGGATTGTAATTAGGACTTCACGAAGACAGAAACGCATGCTTTACAAAATTTGCAGTTCTCAAATAGTCGGAGAAAAATCAGTCATTGAACTTGTCAATGAAGAGACTTTTTTGTCGTAAAGTTCGCCGTTATTTAAGTATTCAATGAATCATAAAAAATGCGCCGTGTGGATTGAATTGCATTGTGTAACTCGTTTGTCCCATTAATCCTAAGGTATTGACGTTCAAGGCTTATCTTTATCCTCTTAGCAAGCATTTCAACGTGATCTAAGTGAGTAATCTTTTGTTTCTACCCTTATCGCGATGTCATGAAGAATGTGTCATGCGTAATGTAGGCGACGAATGACGCTGTAACAAGAACGCTGCGTCACAAAACAACAAAGCAGCTGCAGTGAGAAAAAATGGCCCTCTAAGCAATGCAAGAGCGGGTTTTACTGACAATTGGTATATTTTTTGCCGTCCTCTGCCAAAGAAGAAGAGTAGGGGTGTTAAGCCTTGCTGATAAAGACGGTATTGTTTTCTTGCTAATTAAAATATCCTTTTTCAAAAGGAAAACTCCTTGCGTGAAAACGCGCAGAAATGCCCAGATTTGTAGAAAAACCAGTTTCTTATGCAACATGGGGGGTCCAAGTTTTGGGTTACTATCAAATATTGAGAAGTTTAGACAAAAGTGAGGACGAAAGCCACAAGGACATGTGCGTGGACTTCACTTGCTATTGATATAAAAAGGAAAGGAACGGTATTTAAGTGTCTAGTCGTACCAGCGCTGGAGCACTAATTGGGAACACTGTAAACTGAAATTAACAATTAACTCAAATCAAGTCAAATGTTCGGTTTTTCAGGAGAGGGGAAAACCAAAATACACGGAGAAAAGCCTCTCGGTGCAGAGTAGTGAACCAACAAACTCAGCTCACATATTCGCGATTCGCTCTGACGAAGGGCTAACGCTCGAAACGTCAGCTTTTAGAATCTCTGTACGGTGGCCAATTTACATTATCAACTCCGTTGATAAAACCAAATTTCAGCCCACATATGACGTTGGGAATCGAACCCGGGCCACATTGGTGGGAAGCGAGTGCTCTCGCCACTTCGCCATCCCTCTAATCAAACGTGTACCATGCATTGGTAAACTGTTTATTATTGTCCAGAAATTTTGATTAATTTGGTCTGAATGCCCTTGAAATAAATTTATTATAGAGAGAAATACTATTGACAATATACTATTTATAATGCACAAAGTCTACTAAGCGGTGACGTAAACGCAAAAGACAATTGCAATTGCTTTTGTACGGGATCTTTGAAATTTTGAGCATTTCTTCCTTCCTCTCTGTGAATCTGCAACGTGGAATAGAGAACGGCAAACCTTAGCTTTTCACCGCATCTCCAAATTCAGTTCGCGTGTAGTTCTCAGTACTACTTTTGAACGGCGGGTTATAGACGAAAAGGCGAAGTCACCCTCGCACTTATCTGGAGCGTTTACTATTTGTCAACAAAAACCGAAAATTCCGGTTGGAAACTCAAATGGTACAGCTCATTCCACCGGAAAGTTTCTGGAAAAGATGGAAATCCTCAGAGGTATTCCTCTTTTCCCGTTCCAACCGAAATGACCGGAAAAATCCTGTACCATTTGTAAACTCCCACTCGACCCGGTGCACTTCGTTCTCTTTTCCCGCCATTCGACGCTGCAGATGCAGCCGCCATTTGTTTTCTTCTAGCAGCGAGAGTCTCGGGCTTGGCGAAACGTCACACCGGCCGAAAAATCCTGTACCATTACGAGCATTCCATTCCAACCGGATTTTCCGTGCAAATGGCAAACGCCCATGGACAATTTAAACAATTATCTCCCTTTCCAGCAGTTCAAATAAATTCCTTTTTTTCACTCATCGAGTCCTTTCGATTCCGGCACGCGAACTCTTGAGGAGCTGGAGGAGCAATGCATTGGCATCGCAGAGGTCATGGGTTCGAATCCCGTTGAAGCCACCTGAATCTTTCAAGTGTCTATATATTTTTATAAAATAATTAGGATAGTACACGCACTCTCATTGGTCAATAGCTGTGTTTAGATGAGAGTTTGGAAACACGGCTGACATCACACGAATTTTGATTGGTTATGTAGTCAGACGCGCGTTTTGATTGGCTGGTAGGAAATATAAGCTTACTTTAAGAGAATCTGTTTCAATCAAGAAGTAAAAAAAACAGTATTTTCCTTCATTTGTCGAAATATCTTTGAGGAATATTTTATAAAAGCAATAGAGGACTTTTTTCTGTGTCTCCAAGTAGTCTCATCTAAACACTCGGGAAAGTTGGGAGAATTCGAGACAGTTATGCAAGCCTCGACTGCGTCTCGGGTTTGCATACATGTAACTCTCTCGAATTCTCCCAGCTCCCCCTTGTGTTTAGATGAGGCTATGGAAACACGGAAAACGTCATCTAATGCTTAAATAGAGACAATTGCTAAATTTTTAACATAAGTGCGAGGATCTCTTCACTTTTTGTTTTTAGTGACCTTGCTTTGTAGATCTAGGATGACGATATAATATTTTTCTCTAAATAAAGTGAGTTCAGACCCACTGGATCAAGTTTCTATACAGTTGATAAACAATTTACCAGCGGTACACGTAACGTCTACTTAGCAGCTAAGTCCACACACACTCTTCCATATTAAAGATTACGTTCTGGTGACTTTCGCCCACACGTGTAAATTACAGCATTCAGCGTTACAACTTACAGGTAGACAGAGAGCCTACAACGTTCAGCGAGGTAAATGAGGTAACTGGAGATTTTTAGATGAATTTGGTAAGTCCGAAGATTTTAAAAACCGTTAGAGCTACAAAATCTGTAAAACAATGCTTTTTATTGGCGCATTTATGGAACTTGAGGCACTTTTTAAAATGCAATTTCAGGTCCAAGAAAGGGACTTTATGACCTCATGGCTCATGAACAGCAGTTTTTCCATTCAATTGTGTGTCCCAGAATGCTGTTGTAGTAATTTCCGAAAAAAAAATGGCGGAGGCGGGGCCGACGCCTACAGAGAGCTACTTTTCTCAGTCTTTAATGAAGGCGGCCCTTTTTAACTTGTAAGGATCTTTAACTTTGATGATTTGTGTTCACATTTTGTGGTTACGATAAAATTGAGATTTTTAGAACTTTTTCGGAGATTATAAGGCTAGATCTTTAGGCGATTTTTCGGGATTATTGTAGTTAAGCCCAAATTTCTAAATCGCGCTAATCTGGAAACTCTTGCTTTGATAAAAACGCAGCATTTCCCGAGCTCTTCGAGTCTCACTTTAATCTACAACCTCGAGAACTCGAATAACCAAGTCATCTGGCTCTAGTTTTGTTGTCTCCTTATCATGAATGTTTACCCTTTTTTTCCAAGAACTGAAGATGATCTGCAGTCACAAACGGAGCGGTCAGAAAACTATAGCTCCAACTATGTTTATTTTAATTACAACTTCAATGAAAGAGTTCCCTCTACTAATGTAAAAACTTATACAAGGAGAAAAGAAAAAAAAACAATTAGGGAACAAATTTCAAAACTTTCAAATCAACCCGGTAATTGTACATACACATGCAGTCCGGGGTGGAGGTACTTCATATAAACAACCTTCTCAAAATGGCAACGCGGAATCTATTTTTATCCATAAAATAACATTGGTATGAATAGGTTCGCAACAGGAAATATATTCCTGTATCGCTCAACATTACTTCGGACATCTCCTGACAATAATTATTCACAAAAATTATATATTCTTATTAAAGACAACGTTTCGGTGTCCTCATGACACCATCATCAGGTCAAATATAATATTTTACCATAGTTAATAGAGTGGACTGGTTTGGAAGCTCGGCAAACATCAGAGGAGCAAACAAAGATACCAAGATTTAGGTCGGAAAGTCCACGACCGTGCACAATCTTTTGTTTTGCGCTCATACACTATTCATGAATTACGTAACCAACACGTTTCTATTGGCTTGTTCCTCAGTACGGAGTAAACAACTATTGTGTTTTGTGCACGGTCAAGGCCAAAAAAGAGAACAAAAACCTACAACAAAGAAATTTGTCGTGTTGCATAACCATTCCCCTCTATTAACTATGATTTTACAGATAACTCGAATATTAATGTTGTCTTTAATAAGTATGTTTCTGTCCGTAATTTTTATCATCAAATCCATTACATTATCATGTTTGATAGGAACTATAAATTCACCACTTTTATGGGATGAGAGTAAAGTTATCAAGGACTCGATGAATTGGTACATTTAGAGATAAGGACTCCAATTTAACAAAAACTGCACTTCTCATCATAGCATTTGTTATGAGCACGACTTTAAAACTCGGTGTAAGCTTTCAATTCGTGTTTTGGGTGACTCGTATTTTAAATTTCAAACATGCGCTTTTTGATGGTGAGAGGTGGCGCAAGAACGTGTGAGCTAAAGTTCCAATGTGCCCCTCACAAAGGAAATCCTCATTTCTCAATTACCAAAGAGGGGCATAACGGTACTTTATCGGAAAGACCAATGTCAAAGTATTCGCATTTACGTTTAAACGCCACACTAGGCCCAATACATAATATTTCTAGTTTAAGAAATAAAATTTTATGTTAGAGACAAGTTGATGAGCCCGGAGAGTCATGCACACGAAAGTTTATACTTGACTTGCATGTTACGTCACTACTGTCACACTGATCTAAAAATATATTAGAGAGATTTTAGCATCAGGTTTACGTGATCCGGAAAACGTCGGCTTGCCGTCTCACGTTTCACGTAAAATAGAGAGAATCTCCGCGTGACCCACAGCATTTCAAGTACTTTTTTAATAGTTACTAAAAAGCAAAAACAAAAACTCGGAGTCTTTGCAAACAATGTTTGTAGAAAAAGACGCTATATAAAATAAAAATCCTTACCCGTCAAATTTTGAGAGTTTCGATGAAGCTGTTTTGTCGGTCAACAGCGAGTCAACGCGAGTTCATCAAGAAAATTGCGGCAAGGAGTCAGTTTTGAACTCTAAAACCATGAAAGCTAATTTTTCCTCCCTTGATATACCGGAAAATGGCTTTTGGGTACTTTTTTCCCTCAAACAACTTATGTAGAAGAAAAACGAGACGAAAATTTCACGTAGAGACGGCAAGCGGCAGCCGGCAAAAGCAGAAAATGGCGGGAAAATCATGGTCACGTGGTCACTTTTGCCGTTCACGTTTCAAGTAAACGTGATGCTAAATCTCTTTATAGGGAAGATATCGTTGACGATATCGTTGATCTCTTTATAGGAAAGATATCGTTGACGATATCGTTGATCTCTTTATAGGGAAGATATCGTTGACGATATCGTTGATCTCTTTATAGGGAAGATATCGTTGACGTCACCCATCGTCATTAAGGTGCCAACCAGAGCCCAACGTAACTGGCTGTCAAAGCAAAAAGTCTTTTGTTCCTGTGGTTGGCAAATTTGAATAACAAAAGCGATGTTTGTAAACAGGTATCTTCCCTATAGTCTATCAACGCGTGACGGTGATCTGGGGCGTAACAATGTTATTACTCCCTTTATTGCACTAATTATTGCAACGGCAACTTTCTTTACCACGTAAGTATTGACTTGTCCGCGGGTACATTCGTCCAGTTAATTTCTTATCCACCCACTGTCACATAAAAATTGGTAATGGATACTCCAAAATAAGGTAAGACACTTTGGGACACATACACAGGTGTAACATTTGGTGACGTGGAAATACATGACAAGATCAGGGTTAAGCCGCTTTGGCAGATAAACAACGCTCTGTTTAGCCAGAGAATAACTGCTGGGTTAGGCACTTATCTCTAGTGATAGGTCTAAGCGCCGACTCGAAATGGTTAGCTTTCCGCAAAATTGTTCTGGTGACACCATATTCAAACTTAGTAAAACTTTAGTAAGATCGTTTGTTACCTTATATCGTTTGGTACCTTATATACACACAACTAAGTGTCTCGACTTTTTTGAAGTATACATTCTAGCCACAACTCATAAATATTTGCATGTAGAAATCTGCTCGCGAGGACGAGGTTCTAGAGAGTGAAAACGAAACTTCGGACTTGTGGAGACCTTTAGTTATATTCGACATTTAAACGCTGAATGTATTGTCACCCAGGTAAACAATTTCCTGTCTTGGAATAGCAGAGATAAAACATGATCATTCTTCTAATATTGTCGTAAAATTTTGAAATCCCAATATTACGTGGGTTTGCTGAGATTTCAGTATCCATATCTGATTGGCTATCTTAAGAGCTCCGTAATTGGTGTAAGAATCTAGCCGATAAATAAACAGATACAGAAAACTTCTGTAAATTTTCAGCATATGTGAAGACGATATTTGGAACCCGTTGCCTAGACGGACTGTTGTTCAGTACCTCTGAGAAGCGGTCTAATCATGAAATTAAAGGCGATCTCAAGACTTTGCCATATATTAAATATACCAAAACTAGTCTATTTACAATTCTATGTTAAAACGTTCATAAATATTTTAAACGATACTGTATTTGTGGCGTTCAATAGGCCATTTCTGGGTTCATGCCTGCCTCCTCTTCAAAGCGAGTTTAAGTGCGAAGTTTTTCTTATGAATATTAGTTTTCATTCATATGTAAAGTAGAACTAATCACCATCACAAAAACTTCGCACTTAGACTCGCTTTGAAGAGGACACGGACACGAACTCGGAAATGACCTATTGCAAATATGTTAAGAAAATGCGCAACTGTGTTGTATCACTTCAACGCAAATGTGCGCATTTCGATTTAGCACGAATGAACCTAATATGCTTTATCAAAGGTACGAATGTTTCGTTGAGTTTGCGTTTGCGTGTAAATGTGAATCGGTTCACAATTCTTTTGCGAACGCAAAACAGGCAATTATTTGCACCTTCCTCTCTGCAATGAGGTCAACAACGGCCCTTCCCCATTTCAGTGCAACAGGGAACTCGCCGCAAATGATACACAGTTGCTAAAGTTTACTCTCTGCCTCTTCATCGGACGCCAGATCGCTGTGTACTTCACTGTATAACTGACTTGTTAGTCTCTGCATCTCTTCATGCGCATCACGAAGCTCCTGAAAGAATTAAAATTTTGGGATTCAAACCAACCACATAAAGGATACTCCGCGACGCTTTTTACGAAAAGGCCCAACCTTTCGCTTCAACCGACTTAAACGTAACACAGTTTGGTAAACGTGAACGGCTTTTGCCGATGAAGGAAGATGGACTGAATTACAATGAAGCGTGCAATGGTATATTGTATCACTAGCAAATACCTTATTTGCATTCATGTTGGGAGCGGCGCTTTTTAACCCTTTCATTCCCCTAACTAGTACCATAGATTTCTTTGCAGGGTACTCATGAGAATTTGGTGTTTTATCAAGATCACACCTGTGAGTCATTCTCAATATCTGTCTGACTGACATTTCATTGAAATTGTGAGGAGAATTTACATGCTGATCGCTCCTGGGAATCAAAGGGTTAATGCTCGACTTGAACGAAATCCAACTCACGGAGTCACCAATGATAGTGCGGTTTTCAATTGAGTGTCGAAAGTAACTAGCGAATTGATTTGGTTTTTCATTACTTCACTCAGTGACTGGTTCAAAGTTTTCGCCCCACTTTTTCAACCAATCAGAAGTGAAACCAAAACCAACCGCTTTGTGCCGGCTACGTGTAATTACTTCGAGTTTTGATTGGTTTACTGTATTGTCGCCGTCCCTTTTGATTGGCCAAAGTAATTACTTTGGTTTTGGTTTTACGACACTCGATTAAAACTCGCTCTACACTTAGATGAGTAATTACATACTCTTCCACAAACAAATACACAGCCACAAACGAATCGCGGACCGAAACAATGACAAATTCACTTACCTGTCTAGTGAACTTCCTGGTAAAAAAAGGGATAAAGTATCTAGCATCCAGTCGCGTGAAACCTTTCAGCGCTTTCCTACTGCTTATTCTCCACTCATCATCGGTGAGTTGGTCAGCATCTACAGCTTTACCCTGTCGAGTAGGGAGAGCTTTACTTTACCTTGTGATTCTACCCTCAACGGGACGATTTTCAAAGGGGTGTCATTAGATTGAAATCTAAATAAACGGATGTATCACAGGGGCAAGCATTGAACAAAACCAATCAAATCAAGACGCAGTGCAAGGTCATTTAGCAGGTATAAATTAAGGCCGAAAATTCGACTGCAATGTTTTCCCCAGTCGCCATGTGCAAACCTAAATGCACTCAAACTCCAAAGAAAAAAAAACTACTTTCGTGAATAATTAACACTGGGTTATTCCATGTGCACGCGATGGCTATGAGATGGCTATAAACAGTCTCATATCCAACAAGCCCGAATGGAATCATTGTTTCGTTAAATATTCGTTAAAGGAACACCTCCAACTGACAGGAATTGCGTGCAGTTGAAAACCGTATGAAAATCCAGCCACAGCTGAAATTTATCCAATCAGATCGCTACAATAAGCAATGTGAATTCCCATCATTCAGTAACAAAAAACGAACGGGTGAAAAGCCTGTCGATGGACCTTTAAATTCTGAACGCTTGGACACTTGAAAGTTAAAGCCAATCAGTTTCCAGCTTGGAAAAGCTTGACGCAATCAGTTTCCATATTAGGTCATACGGGTATATGAGTTGATAACCGAGGTTGAGTGAACCAATCAGAAAGCTAGAAAAGCAATACCCGAGATCGAAAATGTAATAATATTAATTATTCAAGTTTTGAATTTTTTTTGGCGTTCTGACTGGCTCGTTCAATCTCGGTTATCAGCTCATATGACGCATGTCCTTATACTGAAACTGATTGCACCGGTCGTTTCATAAAACTGGAACAGTCCGGAGTTAAAGCCGCGGCTACACGAGGGATTTTTGTCTCGCAACCGGTGATGCGTTTTTTTTCAGATTTTGTCGCGTCGCCTGCGCGCAAGGGTGGCTACACAGTAACACTTGTGACAAATTTTGAAGACAAATTGAAGGCCGCGCGAATCGCA
>NC_090892.1:48407721-48427721 GCF_036669925.1 Montipora capricornis | reverse complement strand
TGTGAATGCTGTAGGTGGGGCGCCCCACCTGACTGGGGTGATGTTCATTCGGTGATGTTCATACAGTGATGCTCACCCCAGCACCCTGGGGCTTTTAATATTGCATGTGAAGGCTGGCTTTTTTTTTTGTACTATGGGAAGGCTGGGTACCTCACCTACGGGGAGTCCTCAACCTCCATGTGAACAGGCCCTTACAGCCCCCGATTAAAAAAGCATGTGTGTTTTGCTGGATAATCTTGAAACTTAAAAGATAAATTGGTCCTATGATTACATTAAACCAACCAAATTACCACTAGATGTCCAATTTATCGTTAGTTTGAATGATGGAAGTAAAAATAAGTGTTACGGATGATTTAAAGACACGATTTTTTGTCGCATTCAATTATGGTATGGGGGGCCACATGTATGCGACAAGCGTACATGACTTATGATTGATGCAGCGTTTTCTGACGTACACAACAATCATAGCGAGTTGTAGGTGTGATTTACACGAAACAATAATTATTGTTGGTGTTGTAGGCCTATCATTAGCTTTCCACATGCGACAAAAATCGTACCGTATAAATTGGAATTCTATGTATGAAATTCCATACAAGTTGAATAGACTGCATGTATCACTCACCTGATAACTTAAGACCCTCTGCCAAGCCATAAGGAGCGTAGGAGAAAATTAGCATAGTACCAAGCTCAAGAGACGGTGTAGTTCGCAGATCGACATGTTTTAAGAGGTGAAAATTGTCAAGGAAAGACTCAAGTTGCAAGGACAACATAAATTTGCCATTTAATGGGGTACAAAACAGTCTGAATTCTCTACTGCAAAGGTGAAGCGGACTAAAAGTAACTGAGGAGCCTCAATATGTTCAGCTAGCATACGGTAATTATTATTCAGACGTTCTGGTCCCAAAGACAGTGACAAATAGTGGCATACTTGCAACGTCCAGTAGATGAATCTAAAAAGGTACAGACCATGCTTTTCGGAGCAACTGAAGAACTTCAAAGAGATCTTACTTCCACCCCCACTGAAATTACCACATTATGATAATGGCTGAAAGTGTGATGAAAGAAAGTGAGCTGTGACAGTCTTAACTAACATACTTTCCAAACAATTGTGAACCGTTTTACCACAAAGAGAAACAAAAACCCAACGTAATACCACTTAAACAAAATGCCACATTTGCTATCTCGTGGTAATTCATGGTCACTGATCAAGAATGCTTAATATCTAATAATAGACCTTATTCATAAATGGCGGTCACATTTATAATTCTTTTGTCCACGTGCAAATTAGCCTACCAAGCCTCATTTTAGAGCAAGAATTCTTTTCAATTCCCTGTATGGTATCGAGGCTTGGTAGCCTAATTTGCACTTCGACAAAAGAATTATAAATTGACCTCCATTTATGAATAAGGTCTATAATTATTATCATCTCTTTAGTGTTAATTTTAATTTGAATGAATGTTGGCTTTGATAAGTAGGATATCAATGCACTTGTCAAAGCAAATACAATTCCAATAGCAGCTGATCCAGAGAACATCACAAGGAAATTACCCACAGCAGAAAAGAAAGTCTCAAATGAACTGCTGTCAGCATATCTTTCAGAGCCCATTTCAAGAATAGTGCTGCCAAAAATTAAAAACAAAAAGATATCAGTTTTACATGTAGTACGTTCTGGGACAAAATACTAAACGGACAATTTAATTATTAAGACAAAAAGTCAAATGCAAGACAAAAAATAATACAAGGTTACTGTATCCATGTATACGGGAAGATATGTCCAGGATTGTAAGTGATGAAAAGCATGTTAATTTTGAAAGCCTTGACTTAGAAATAACACAAATGCTAACATCCACACACCATATTGCTTGCAATCCTGGGTATACATGTATGTATGTATGTATGTATGTATGTATGTATGTATGTATGTATGTATGTATGTATGTATGTATGTATGTATGTATGTATAAAAAAGAACAAGATGCATGGCAATTAGCATACTTTGTCATGACAATTGAGACTGCATCATTGAGAATGCTTTCACCAAACACCAACATGTTCAGAGTTGGATCAACATCTAACGCATGGAAGATAGCAAGTGTTGCAACTGGATCAACTGCAGAGATCAGTGACCCAAATGCAAAGCTGTAACGAAGAACAGGAAACAATTTAATCTTTTTAATGCAACTTGTTGAAGGCTTATGCTCTCACCTAAATCAAAGGCTCTACATATGAGCTAACTCAGTCATTAATTTAGCAATCATTCCTTTAGGCAGGATTTGTGAAAAATGTTGCATGACATATTGTCAAAAGATCTCAATTTAACAGATAACCATACTACCAACAAATCAATCTACTGTGCATTACTGAGTTACAAAGAAATAGCTACAGTGTATATTGGCATATCCTAAAAGTAGGAAAGTTAAATATTAAGAACTCTCAACCACGAACTATCTGAAAACTGGACATCCAAATTACCCCACCCACCCCCCCCCCCCCCCCTCCTGGAGATCTCAGAAATGATGAAATATACATTCAGTTCAAGAAGTAACAACATCTTGATGTTTTGTAACACATCTGGACTATTTAGGTCTAAGCGCCAATTTGAAAATTGGTGAGCCTTTAGGTGATGAGTGTCTCTGATACATGGAAATTTCAAGAGCTTGCCTTGTTAGCTGCCTAAAGGATATCAGTGGTACATGTAGTGAAAAAAAGAAAGTGCAGGTTTGAGTCTCTCACTCTTCTGAATGTTTTCTTCATTTTCAATTATAAACTTTTCTGAGTGGCATATCAGAGGTATCTGTTTAATTGAAATAACATGACGATGTAATAAAAATATGGGGATAACAAGAGAAAAATCCCCAAAAGCACCTTTCCCTTTGTAATACAATGGGTTAAGGTAAAAAGGAAAATTTCAAAGAAAATTGTATTCCATAAATTTTTTAACATGATAGGCTAGTTGAGGCAGGATTCGAACCTACGACCACTGTAACACCGGCCAGCTGCTCTACCCACTGAGCTACACTCTAGAGCCCAACGACCAGCAGGACACATTAAGGAGTTCAAGAACAAATAGGGAATTTAAGAAACGGCGACGGCTTCGACTACGAAATCGCTTCAAAACAGTGATATCATTGGTTAAAAGAGCATAAATAATCTTGCTGCACGTGCAGCACGGATTTTAGCAAGTATCTTAGCAGTCCTCTGCATAACGACAACGTGAAATCACCAAATTTTAGGTTTTGACGACAACGTAAACATGCAACAGAGAATCCTTCATTATCTATTTTAACTCTGAAACCGCTCATACCAATTTATTTTTAGGATACTTTGCCGATATTGTAGGACGTGAATGAGACCGAATAATCGCAAAAGACTTATGATAGTGCCAAGTTATATTTTGAGATGACGTTTTCGTCGACCGTAGCTGTCGTAGATCTTAAATTCCCTAATGAAGGCTGTAACAACTACGACAACGCCACAAAACAATAACACCATTGGTTAAATTGACATCCAAACCGGCCGAAACCAGCCAGACTTAGTATTTTACCCTGTCTAACACCAGACGATTTTACTCGTCAATGGGGAACCCCTGGAGTTCAATGGGTTAAAAGAGCATAAATAATCGTGCTGCATGTGCAGCACAGATTTTAGCAAGTATGGTTTGCAGTACTCTGCATAACAACAACGTGAAATCACCAAATGTGAGGTTTTGACAATACCATAAGCATGCAACAGAGAATCTTTCATTCTCTGTTTTAATTCTGAAACTGCTCGTACCAATTTATTTTTAGGATACTTTGCCCTTATTGTAGGACGTGAACAAGACTGAATAATTGCGAAGGACTTATGGTAGAGTCAAGTTGTATTTTGAGATGACGTTTTTGTCGACCGTCACTGTCATAGATCTTAAGGTCCCCAATGTTCATTGAGAACCTAGATAAACAACCTACACACCAGGAGTTTTTGTAGCTCAATGGATAGAGCATCCAACCAGTGTTATGGAAGTTGTAGGTTCAAATCCTGCCTTGGACCCTGACTTTTTAGTTGTCCTTTCGCCCATAACTAGGCAACTAGCCTATCCTGTTCCAAGGCATGCATTACACCTTGAAACCTCAGTAGCTGAATTTGAAGATTTTTGAAACTGTCTACTGTAAGATTTTTGAGCCTCACCAGGAGACCAAAACCAAGAGAGGTGAAAGGTCTGAACATGACCATTCAATCAAATTGAACCTACAATGAGGAATCCACTCAAAATTAAATGTCACACACTGCTTACCTCTCCCTTAAATCAAGCTGAAATGCAACACCACCCTAACAATAAAGAAAGAACTCAAATACGTCAAGGGATTTATTGAAAGAATCTACGTCTAATACTCATTAGAACCATCTGCTACATGACAAAAAGGTAATAAAAACAATCCACAAAAAAGGATTAGGCAAAATAAATAAGGACTCAAAATTAATGCTGTATAGATGACCTCCTGCTTTCAATGATAATAATACTGAACTTTATTAATGTGTAAAGTTCTTTAACTAGTGTTGAGCACTATTAAATTGGGAATACTGTACACAGAAATCAAATTAAATTATCTGAAATCAAATAGACTGTTGATTTTTGAGGTTTTCCAGGAACGGAAAACCGGAGAACCCTAGGAAAAACCTCTTAGAGTGGAGTAGAGAACAAACAAACTCAACCCATATTATGACACCAAGTCTGGGAAACAAATCCAGGCCACACTGGTGGGAGTTGAGAGACCTAACCACTGCGCCAATATTGCTCCCAAAATTTTCAACAATTGTTCTTTACCTTTCCCAATAGATATATACCACCTCCAATGACAATTGCTGACACAGCTGTCCCAAACACTGCAAAGACTACGATTGATCCTATATTGGCAAAGAAATTACCCTAGGAAAGATAAGTGAGTACATGTGCATGATCTGATGAGTCTTAATTATTGTGGTAGTATTTGAGCTACATGGTCATTCTAATGATGACAATCAGCTTTACCTCTTCAAGTATGATATAAACACCAATTAAATAACCTGTCAGTTTTAAATTTGAATCATCATGAATCATCAATCCAATTTTGATCCGGGTTTATCCCCTTAAACGGGGGTGGCCAGATTTACCCCACTTTGTCAGCAATCTTTCTAACTCCCACTCTCCATCTCGCTCGCTTCATAGCGTCCTTTTTCCCCAAACCAACGCTCTTGCTCTCCTTCTCCACTTGCGTCTTCCACGTCTTCTTTGGTCGTCCTCGCTTCCTCTTGCCCTTCACTTCTAACTCCAATGCTTCTCTCAGAACATGCCCATCATCCCTCCTCAACACATGCCTGTACCATCTCACTCCATTTGCCTTTGCCATCTGAACCGCTGTCTCCTTCAATCTCAACATCTCCATCAGGTCCTCTGTCCTCTTTTTCTCCATCAGTTTTGCACCACACATTGCTCTCACCATTGCTCTCTCAGTCCCTTCTCAAAATTGCTATCTCATTTTCCCTCAGACACCATGCCTCACTCCCATATAACATCGCCACTCTTGTGATGAATTGCGTGAAAATAACACATTATCTTCACATGTTACAAGATCACCTTGGCTATGGATACCATACATAAAACACATCTTTTACAACCATTTGAAATTTTGATATAGTTAAATAAAATTTAACATAGTTAACGACTAGGAGCTAGTCTGGTCAGTAGTGTTTTGCAGGCGGTTGTTAGTGTCTTGGCCGTCTGGTAGCATTGTTCAGCGTTTTGGTGCGTTCTGTAGCGTTTGTTATAGTTACATGGTTCACGACCGGGAGCTAGTCCGGTCAGTAGCGTTTTGCAGGCGTTTGTTAGCGTTGTTATGCGTTTTTGTAGCGTTTGCAGCACTCTTTAGGTTGGGGGAGCCCTGGGGCTGACATGGTTCAGCGGTATTCCTGCGTAGTGCATGCGTTGTCCAATGTGCTTGCAGCGTGTTTGTTGCTCTGTTGGCGTGGCGTTGTGAGTCGGTTTAGGAGTTTAGTGGTTCTCGGCGTTCTTCTTCTCGCTTCGTTGGCTATCTCGGTCGCTGTCCAGGTTGAAATAGAAGTTCTTCGATCTTCGACCGTCTCCATCTCGTCTTCACCGCCGTGTTGTGGTTCGTCTTACCTTCTCTTGTACCTGTTCTGATAGTCGGCTCGTTGCTCAGATAGCGTGGCGTTTCTTTGGCAGGCTTAGTGTAGCGGTTCCCAGTTGTGGTCAACAAAGGATAAAACAACAATAGAGAAAAAACTAGGATTTCTTCCTTCTTAGACCTTGGTTTCGTAGCCATCTGTCGTGTCTTTTTGTTTGTCTTTACTCGCTCATCGCTCTTTCGTGCCTCGGACCATCGTGTGCTCCGATACGTTTATTTTGGCGGGCTTAGGGTAGCGGTTCCCAGTTGTGGTCAACAAAGGAATAAATTCTAAGGATTTCGTCAGTCATCGACCAGGGTTTTTTCTTCGGCAGCTGTCGTGTTTATTGGTTTGTCTTTCCTTCACTCGTCGCTCTTTCGTCCCTGGACCGTAGTGTGCTCGCCGATCCGTTAGCGTGGCCAAAGGATTTCGTCCTTCATCGCCCGCGGTTTTTTCTCGCTCTCTGTCGTGTTTGTTGGTTCGTTTTTCACTTCTTTTTCGTGGTCGCCTCTAACTCGCTCGTCGCTGGTTGGTGTTCGATCATACATCATGCCGAACCCACCTCGTTCAACCAACAATAGCTTGTCCGCTGGACTTCGTTCGGAGGACATACCTCTCTTGTCCCCCGCGCCGATGGTGGTTTCTACGGCTCCCTCTGGCCCCGTGGCGCCTTTGGCCGTCGATTCGATCGCCGAGGCTGTTGTTCGCGCGCTTGGAAGCACCCTTCCGACTATCATCTCTTCAATTCAAGGGAGCGCCCCCTCGCCATTACCCCCTTCCGTCCTTGGCACTTCTGTTGGCGTCACTCCATCTAGCTCCTCTGGATCGACTGCTGTTTCTTGTGATGTCAATGTCTCGTCTATGGCTTTTGGGTCATCATCAGGTACGAAAACTATACCGGCCGACATTCCTACCTTTTCTACTGAGTCGGCCATCACTGACTCAAGCTCGGCCCGCTTCACGGCCCCCATTACCTCTCCATTCGCGAGTCCCAGTGTATCCGGCAGCCTGCCAAGTTTTGGTAACTCTGGATCAGTGCCTACGTCTGAGAAGGCTTTCATTGTTGGTCCTGGTCATGCACCAGTCCCGGCAAAATTGGCCAAGAAGATCATCGAGGGCCAGTTCGTGGAGTTGGCGGATCTACTTACAGTCAATCTCCGAGCTGGGGATCAGGAACCACAGACCTTCCTGGAGGGTAAACTCCTGGTGTCCAACGTAAAACGCAGGCAGGTTGAAATCAAGGATATTCTTACTTGGACTGAGGCCTTCACGATTTTCCAGCTGGTCCTGTGTGCCTCTCACCCCCTGCGTTGGTTAGACTTGACCAGATATAAGCTGCTCATTATTCAAACAGCCCGCCAATATCCAGGTCTGGCTTGGCTTGAATACGATCTGGCCTTCAGAAGGGATGCCGCTGCCTCGGGCCTTACGGATTGGTCCAAAATGAATTTGGATCTGTATAGTTTTCATTTGCGTTTGCCAGCATCGTCCTCACTGCAACCAAGGCCGTCTTCCCTTTCCGGGTTTCCTCAGTCTTCCTCAGACAGCCCAGACTCCCTCCGACGCACACCATTCTGCCATTCCTGGAATGAAGGGAAATGCCGGTGGCTATTTGGGAAGTGCAAGTTCCACCACAACTGCAGCAATTGCGAGGGAGAGCATACCAAGGCTAACTGCCCCTTTCCCCGCTCAGCTGGATTTCGTTCCCGTTCCCGCTCCCCCTCCCCTGGGGACAGTACTGAGGGGCGAGGTTCGCCCAGTGTTGTGTTTGTACATAGTTTGAATGATGTGATTGCGTTGCCTCGCCAGCCGAATGGATTGCCTCAGTTGGCAAAGTTGTTTTGTCCTGTTCCAGTTTCAGTTCCAGTTAAGCCCAGCGTTCCAGTTGTATCTTTTGCCCCGTTATCTCCGGTGTCTCAGGTCACACCATTACAGTTGGATCAATTTCAAGCCAAATTATGCCACCATCCCAACAAGTCAGCTGTGGCATTTGTGACTTCTGGCATACGGGATGGATTTCGGATAGGCTTTGACCCATCCTTGGTGTCCCTCAAATCTGCATCTTCAAACATGCGTAGCTCTGCTGAGCACCCATCAGTGATTGACTCCTACTTGCAAGCTGAAGTCTCTTCTGGCAGGGTGGCAGGTCCTTTTCTAGTGTCCCCGCTTCCGTCATTGCAAATAAGTCGTTTCGGGGTGATCCCCAAAACTAATCAGCCTGGGAAGTGGCGTCTCATTTTAGACCTATCATCCCCAGAGGGGCAAAGCGTCAATGACGGCATCCCTAAGCCCCCGTTTACAGTTCAGTATGTTTCAGTGGATGCTTTCATTGATGGCATAATGTCTCTGGGTCGAGGAACGTTAATGGCCAAGTTCAACGTGGCCAGTGCATATCGGAATGTGGCTATCCACCCAGACGATCGCCCCCTTCTTGGCATGAAGTGGCGTGGGCAATATTTTGTGGATTTGGTGCTCCCTTTTGGGCTGCGTTCAGCACCATTTATTTTCACCGCCATTGCAGACCTGGTTGAATGGATCCTGGTTCACAATTATGAGGTTACATTTCTCCGTCATTACTTGGACGATTTCCTCACTTTGGGCCCACCGGCGTCCCCTGTGTGCCACAACAACCTTCAAACCTGTGTTCATCTGTGTACAAAACTTGGCCTTCCCCTTCATCCAGATAAGTTGGAGGGGCCCGCGACTCGTCTTACAATCCTTGGGATTGAACTTGACTCCGAGAACCTTCAGGCTCGCCTTCCGACTGACAAGAGAGATAGGATTGTTTCACTGTTAGATGAGTGGTCGGCAAACCGTTTTTGTAAACGTCGCGAGCTGGAATCCCTGATTGGCCATCTCCATCACGCCTGCAAGGTCGCCCCACAGGGTAGGACATTCCTTCGCCGGATGATCGACTTGCTTTGTGCCTTTCGCCGTGATGATCACCCCATTAGGCTTAACCAGGAATTTCGGCGGGATTTAACCTGGTGGCGGGAACTGTTCCAAACTTGGGATGGCCTCAGTTTTTTCTGCATGCCCACATGGGCACCTCTCCTTGACTTCCAGGTCTCGTCAGATGCAGCGGGCTCTTTGGGCTATGGAGCTATTTTTAAATCCCACTGGTTTGCTGGTGCCTGGTCAGCTGCACAAAGTTCCTCATCTATAGCGTACAAGGAGCTCTTCCCAATTGTAGTGGCAGCCTATCTGTGGGGCTGTCAGTGGGTATCTCGGCGGGTCGAGTTCTTTTGAGACAACGAGGCTGTGGTGGCTGTACTTAAGTCTGGCACCTCGCGGGACAAAAACCTAATGGTGTTGCTGCGTTATTTGACTATGCTGGCCATCCATCATTCCTTCTCATTTACAGCTTCATCTGTTCGAGGCAAAGCTAATCCAGTTGCTGATGCACTCTCTCGATTCCAATTTCAGCGGTTCAGACGCCTGGAGCCACAGGCCGACCCAACCCCGTCTCCTATTCCTGCTTCCCTTCTGGCAGCGCTTCAGATGCCTTGACTCAGAAGTGTCGGTTCTTACTTACCCAAGGTCTTGCACCTTCCACCCGACGAGTGTACCGATCCGCCCAACGTCGATTTACAGACTTTTGCCGCCAGGATGGTCGTGCAAACCAGGATGGCTCCATCCCCCCAGCCACTGAGCATACTCTCATATGCTTTGCTTCCTTCCTGGCCGACAACCTGAACCATTCCTCCATCAAGGTCTATCTATCAGCAGTGCGCTCCCTTCACATTGACCATGGCCTTCCCGACCCGCTAGTCAACTGTCTTCGTTTGCAGCGTCTGCTAAGGGGTATTAAGCGAGTTCAAGGTCCAGTGTCACCCAGGCGCCTACCTATCACCGTTGATCATCTGAAGGTCATTCAGTGCTCTTTGGACCTGTCTACTAGAGACCATGTGATGTTGTGGGCTGCGTGCTGCTTGGCATTTTTTGGGTTTTTGCGTGCGGGCGAATTCACGGTCAACTCGGCCTTTGATCCTCACACCCATATGACTGTTAGCGACCTTCAAGCGGACTCCTTGGTGAATCCCTCTTGTTTCAAAGTCCGTATCAAGTGTTCCAAGACAGACCCCTTCCGTGCGGGTTGTGATATCTACTTGGGGCGTGGCTCGGGCTTTGTGTGCCCCATAACAGCGTTGGGCACGTACTTGTCTCTGCGTGGGTCTGCTCCAGGGCCCCTGTTCTTGTTTAGTGATGGTCGTCCTCTTACCCGGCAGCAGCTATCATCCTTTTTGCAGTCTACCCTACATGGGGCTGGGTACTCCGGCGCCTACTCCGGCCATAGTTTCCGGATTGGGGCGGCGACCACTGCAGCGGCACGTGGTGTTCCGGGTCACCTGATCAAAACCTTGGGGGGTTGGTCGAGCGAGGCATACCAGATCTATATCAGAACTCCAGTTAGTTCCATTGTCCGTGTTTCCTCCCAGTTGGTGGCGTGACAGGTAGTGGATTACTCTGGTTACCAGCGGGGGTGGGTGCCTCAGGTTTGGGCTATCGGGGGCTTAGGTCTAGTTGCCCCGAGCCCCCTTGCTCCGGGTTCTTCTTACCCGGAGATCCCTTCGGCATGGCGCGGGGGGCTCGTGGCTTGGTTGCGGGTTGGGCAGGCCAGTCGGGTGTTCTAGCGCCTTGGGGATGTGACTGCGGTTGCAGCCCCCAGGCTTCCTGGGCACCTACCCTCCACTGGCGACGTGGGCGTTAAATATAGTTAAATAAAATTTAACATAGTTAACGACTAGGAGCTAGTCTGGTCAGTAGTGTTTTGCAGGCGGTTGTTAGTGTCTTGGCCGTCTGGTAGCGTTGTTCAGCGTTTTGGTGCGTTCTGTAGCGTTTGTTATAGATACATGGTTCACGACCGGGAGCTAGTCCGGTCAGTAGCGTTTTGCAGGCGTTTGTTAGCATTGTTATGCGTTTTTGTAGCGTTTGCAGCACTCTTTAGGTTGGGGGAGCCCTGGGGCTGACATGGTTCAGCGGTATTCCTGCGTAGTGCATGCGTTGTCCAATGTGCTTGCAGCGTGTTTGTTGCTCTGTTGGCGTGGCGTTGTGAGTCGGTTTAGGAGTTTAGTGGTTCTCGGCGTTCCCTCCCTCTCCCCCCCTTTCTTTTTTTTTTGTGCTCTTTTTTTTGTGTGTTATTATTATTATTATTCCACTGAGCTATCTGGCTCAAGTGTGACGGGTGCCTTAGGGGGGCCTGGCGCGGGGGGCTCGTGGCTTGGTTGCGGGTTGGGCAGGCCAGTCGGGTGTTCTAGCGCCTTGGGGATGTGACTGCGGTTGCAGCCCCCAGGCTTCCTGGGCACCTACCCTCCACTGGCGACGTGGGCGTTAATTAATGTTTAAATGATAAACAGGATACCGGTATTTCATGACTGCTCTAGCCAGGAACGTGTTGTTGATTATCTCTCACTAAATCCCTTACTTTGCTAGATAGATGAGAGATATTATCAACAATTGAAGATAAAATTAATATTCACACGCAGCCACCAAGATTAACTGGTCAGGAACATATTGGGGGGAGGGGGGTAGTGAGGACTAACTAAAAAGGGAGAGAACAATTAATCAACTTTACATTATTTATTTTGTATTTTTATATCAGTTTGAAAAGGAATAATTAATAAACCTACATTTCATACCATTTTTGTTCAGGATGTTTATAAGGCCTCTCGTGAAAAAGGTCTCCACTTACACTTAGATGATTTGCATTTCCCTTTCAAAATGATTGTGGCAAGGTTAAGATTTAGACATAAAGCCAGGTGTGACTTACAACTAACAAATAAGGTAAACATTGACCATAGCCCCATGTAAATAAACACGATGAGCCAAGGGCCCCCTGGCCTAAACTTTCGCATACAGAAAGGAGAGTCCTTGAGCAAAAAGTGATTCAATATTGCTTGGGAAAAACTCCTAAAGACCAAAAGAAATATCATTACTGTCAGAGTTTTAAGGGGTTTCAAAGCCTTGGAAATGATTCTCAGCATTCAAGGATTTTGAAGATACACACAAACCCTGCACCACACTGAACTGCTCAATACTTGCAATGCAATAAAAATTACCTTGTGAAGAGAATACCCAGAGTCGAAAATTATTGGAGGCAGCAGAATAAGAAAAAAGGCAGTTGGGTTGAAGTGCTCTTCTTTCTGTAAAAAAAAAAGTTCACATAAAAGCATTGCTCTGATTTTTTTTTTCCTCTAATATATGATCAATCATGAAAAATAATGGGACAACAACCAACCCGCCAATCCCCAAGATCGAAGTGGCTCAAAGCTTTTATAATCAGGCCAACCAAAGCTCCTGAAATGAACCAGAACAAAATTAATGCAATCTAGTGTGCTGTCAAAAATATAAAAATTAACGTGGAGTTCAAAATTTAAACAACACCACGAGGCTAACGCATTCTCAGCCACCACAGCATTTACAGAATTTTGTCTCACAGGTCGTCGTCAACAGTCCTCCAACATGATCGATGATGATTGTGAGTGATGCTCAAACAGGCAATAAACAGTTTAAGAATGACAACAACACTGATGGCAACAGCAACAACTTACAGCAATAACATTGCAGTATTGGTTAATGAAAAAAACAATCATGCAGCACATGCCGCATGCATTTTTAGTCCATTGCTTTGCATACTCACAAAATGACTTGATGCACAAAAAGAATGACAATGAAAATGAAGGAACACAATGGTAAATCTTTCACTTTCAGACTCAATTTCATGACAGTTAGTTCCAATCCCTCCTATTGCACAATGGAAAATTTTCTCCATTCTGATTGTCTAAAAGAAATGCAGTTTGAATATAATGCAAAAAGAGGAAAGAAACCAAGCACTCTGATTGGTCAATGCTGAAAGAAACTCACAAATCTTCAATCAAACGTGAGCTCTGGATGGCACAAAATTTGGATTCGTGATACAATTAACTATTGCAAATTGAAACAATATACACTGACTCTCTATCAGCTCACAAGAAAGCTTTGAGAACAAGAAATGGATGTAAAAATTTAAGTGATCAGTCAGAGTGCAAGAAGTGAATTTGAATAGTCACTCTTATCTCTTATACTTGTAGCCAAAATGACGAAGCTCTCGCCATGCGGCAGGCTCTGAGGCTGGCTCTAAGAATCTATCCTTTAGCTGATTGATAAAGTCTTAAGAAAACATGCTGGAAACAACTCACCCAAAAAAACTACTGCCACACTCTCTGGAAGATAATGGAATTTTGTCTTTAGCAGAAAGTGAATTAATAGGATACAAAGAGCTGAAATAGAGAATTATATATTGTCATTATTTTTTCATGCTTTTGAGCCGACACAGGAGACAACAAGATTGGAATGAAAAGGAATTGGTCCTGGAGATCATGGTAAAATATTAACTCAGTGGCAACTTTATGAATGCTAACTCTTCAACTGGATTCAACACATAGGGGCCGTGGACAGGAAGCCCCTCCCCCCCCCCCCCCAAACCTTTGTTTTTGGGTTGATCAAAGATTTCGTAACTTAAACCCCCACTTTTAAGCCCCCCACTTTCTAACATACTCCATGGCCCCTGACACAGATCAAAACTGTCTTTTTCACAAATTAATGTCAGTTTGATCATGAATTTCATCATACCATTGTCAAAGTAGCTGAGTGTATCAGCAGACTACTTTGACAATGTTATGACGAAATTCATGATCAATAACAGGACAGATGCATGACATCAATTACAAATTTGCCAAGAAGGCAGAGGGGTCAAAATTAAGTCAAAACACCTGAAGAACACGGGACAAAAATGCAAGAAACTTCAATTTTTTTCAATCTGACGCGACCAATATCACGTCAGAAACCTCAGAAGGAGTAGTAGGATTGAGAAAGAAACAATTGGCATAGTGACCAATAAGAAAATCTTTATGAAAGGTGGACCTACAGTATGCTAGCAAAGAAATTGTTAAATTTGGTTGCTACAGTATAAACGGGTCTGAACAAATACCTATCTTTCATGTTACTGAAATGTTGTTCAGGTTTCTCTTTAGCGATAATCTGCTTAATATCTGACCAAGTCTTCCTCAGGTCAGAGCTGACAGAGATTAGTTCATCATGAAATATTTTTTCCTGGCAACTTGTTAATCTAGATATTATCTAGATTTGTTAGATACAGTAGGGTTTGTTTGGAATTGTTTATATAAATAGAGAAAATTCTTCCTGTTACAGGATACAAAGAGACCTTTTGTAAACAAGGGTTTTGAAGGATAGTGGCACTCAGGGCATAAAAGTTTAAGTGGAAATGATTTATGGTATGCTCACATAAGAAGGCTAGAGAATGTATCATAAGAATCATTAGTAGAGTCAGAGTTATAGACTTGAGACCACTCAAGTGGTTTCCACTCGAGATCTGAATGCTGCAATTGCTGTAGGGTTAACAAGGCGTGCCAATCGCTTCTGTTGTAGTGGTTCAACATCTAATTTTAGAAGAGTGACTTGGAAAATTGGGAGATGATCAGATAAATCAGTGTAGAGAATGCCACTGCTCATACTTTGTTCAAGATTGTTTGTGAAAATATTATCATTCAGAGTTGCAGTTGAGGAAGAAATCAGAGGATACAGACTATTAGATATCATGAGATTGAGTTAAGAATATTGATATTAAAATCACCCATGAGATAAGAGAGTTAATTGTCAAAGCTGATTGCTGATAAGATGCCCTCAAGACAGTTGTTAAAATCAGAAACCATTGCATCAGGGGGTCGGTAGAAACAGCCAACAATGATATTCTTACTATGCGGTTGTATAATTTCCACAAGGACTGATTCATACAGTGCATTATTAGAAGACTGGAGATCAGTTCTAAGCTTGAATTCTAGATAAGACTGTATAATAAAGTCCAACCCCACCACCCACTTTATGTTCTCTGTGACTAGAGATAAAATGATAGCCTGGAAAATGGAATAAATAAAAATTAGACCTATTTAACCAGGTTTCAGTAACAGCAATGACACAGAAGGACCTGTTCAATGTAAGAAGGAATTCTGATAAGTTCTCACAGTGTTTTGGTAGACTGCAGATGTTAATATGAAGTGAGGTGAATGTATCAGAGGGGATCGGAATGGAGGCATCTTATTAAATTCTGTAGACGTTAGATAGAGATAATTTAAAAGTAATTCTGAATTTGCTAAGAAAAAGTTAGTCAGGATCAAGATTAGGATTCAATACCAAATGAGATGTATCAGGGTCATCAAAAAAGGGGTTAAAATTCTTCTGTTTATGTAAATCAGTATCAAAATCACCTTGAGAATTGAAAGTGAACACCGCAAAGAAGAAATCAATATCATTGTCAAAATGATTGAATGGAAAGATACTAGCAAGATGCATTGAACAGTACCAGTGGTCAATCAATTTAGACATAGCACTGTATTCAAGTCTAGTAAAAGGAGTAAATTTATGTACATTTTAGATGTTTCCAATTATGACAGCTATTGCAGAAAAGTGCTCTATGATTATTGTGGACATTAAATTTGCAGACAGTGCATGGAAACGTACTAGGCATAGAATTACAATACGTACCTATAACTACGAGTAGAGAATATGACTAAATAATAAAAATAATAAAATAACAAAAGTAGATTGAACAAGGTTTGAAATATCAATATTCAGAGAACGAAAAGATAACAATAACCAAATCCAAAGGAAAACAAGATTTGAAATATCAATATTCAGAGTAAACAAAAGTGATAGTACAGAGTCAATACTTAACTGAAGTCAGCTGACGATGGAGAATATTTTTGAACGATTTCACGACATTTAGCCATTGTACATGTAGTAAAGCGCTCAATGGTCGAAGTGTGTTGTGTGGGGCGCAAGCTGATAACGCCATCAACAGTCCATACTTTCTCAACGATGTTCGGAGGGATATCTTTACCTAAATACTTGCACATTATAATATGGCCTCTTGTTCTGTTTAAGTATCTTTCTCTTCCGTAGGATTTCAACTTTCGTATTGTGCCTTGAAAGTCGAACAATGATAGGCCTGGGCTTCGATGATCTCTTACCAACTCGATGTGAACGGCTTATGTCTTCGAGTTTGAGATCAACCCCTAATTCTTCTTTAACGAAATTCAAATTAAAGACAGGATATCTGTATCTTCCTGGGTATCGACATATTCCACATTGCTCTCAGGTATGCCATAAATCCGGATTGTTTGAAAGAAAAACAATTACTATTTCTCAAATGGACAATCAAAAACTTCCCTGAAGAGATACCTGATCTCAAATTGCAAACCCTAACAATGTGGTTTTTGGGCCGTTAATTTTGCACCTCGCCAGCTAGCTGATCGATGCGCTAATTTCACCAACAATGAAAAAAACTTTCACATCTTTTTACAAGAGAAGAAATACAAAACACCGATGTCATACCTACAACCAGCAAAATGAAAAATATTGTCATAGAGCTCTGTTTTTCGACCTCTGGAGATTCTGGTGGTTCTTCAGCCGGCTGGATCGTTGTGGGGGGAGTTTCTGTCGTGAGAACGGGAAGCGGAGTTGTCGTCGCATTTGCATCTGAGCCAGTGCCGTTCGAGTTTCCTCTGTGTTAAGCAAGTTAACAAACCGTCAAACACCCGCAGATTTCAGACAAACAAGACGACCTGCACAAAATAAGCTCAAGTGAACCGTATAAACATTGTCGACAGGTTTTTGTAAGGTTAATTTACCGCAAAGAAATGCTTGCGTTGGGAGAATTCCCGTCGCTCTGACACCGTGGAAGCATGGCACACACAACAAACAGGAACACAGTTATCCATGGTGGATTCTTCATCTTGCGATGAACGAGGAAGCGTACGAAGACGATTTGAGGCGAAATTTCTCATGGATTAAGGATTATGAAAAGATGGACATCGCCAATCCTGAGGAAAAACAACAACTTGTTTTTTTTCTGCGCGCGCATACGTTTTTAAAAGTCCTCGTGATCAAAGAGAGCACTGCAGACGCATAGGTCTAGAACGCTCATGAGGACGGTACGGTGCCTACTAATTCAAAGATATTTTCGCCCCGGTTGATGATAATGCAGGAAATGTAGATCTTAACAAGTGTTACTGAAATCCGACAAGAAAATTGGGGGTAACCACGCATTTTCCAAAGATAATTCATGAATAATATTTGTAAAAAGCTTTTAAATACAGGTTTCAAGGTTTCAAGGTTTCAAGGTTTTTATTTGCCATGATTACATATAATGTATCCAATTTAATAAACAAAATACAAAAAATTGTAAAAAAGGCGAGTAAGCCCATAAAGAAACTATAAGAGCTTATGGAGCTATGGGCTTCCTCAAATTAGACTAAGAAATTAAGTTTAAGATAGCACTGGGACGTAATACAATATATTATTTAAAAGACGAAAGAGTGCACACACACACATTTATCCACAAAAATACAAAAGCGTAAATACTTCAAAGAATTTGATGCTACAAAGCAATGTATGGCGTTCTTTCTGAAATTGAAGCTTTATTATCTCTCAAAAATGCATGGTTTCTTACTAAGATCTACTTTCTCCGTATAGTTTTAAACCGCGCAAAAATATCCCTGTACCGATAGTAAACCCGAGTATCTCGAGATGCGCAGAACATATGCGCAATAACAACAACCTCGTTCCCAGGACCTTTTCCCTGGCTTGCCACCCCCAAGCCCAACCTCGTTCCCAGGGAAAAGGTCCTGGGAACGAGGTTGCAATAACAAGAGTAGGCACGTCCTTAAAATTACGTAAAAACTCTTCATTTGGCTGAAAACAGAACTAGTTTCCTTTGTAGTAAGATAGCGCTTTAGGAGGACTTGTACAATATGTAACCAATCCATATTTTCACTATGTAGATGTAACATGTGTACCATCAGTAACTCTTGCGGATTCGATTTTGCTCTTTAAAAGTGAAAATAGTGCATTTGTTTGAATGCACGACCGGCTCCTCATTAATGTTTCGAAATACTCGTTGGATAGTTCTGATTTCTACGCACTCGCCTTTAAGACCCTTTAATGATGAGTTGAATGAGTGTGTGCTCTTAACAGTTACCCAGGGATTTTTTTATTGTCCGCTAATTAAAAGAGAACCTCAAAAATGCATAATTTCCGAATTCGTGTCTGCCTCCTCTTCAAAGTGAGTCTAAGTGCGAAGTTTTTGCGATGGTAATTAGTTCTACTTTACAAATTTCATAAGAAAAACTTTGCACTTAGACTCGCTTTGAAGAGGAGGCAGACATGAACTCGGAAATGGTCTACTGTAATAAACCATTAAAAATGTTCAAAAGAACATTATCTAAAGTTACTCAATCATTATGAAGCTTTGCAGCTGAACTGATGCAATGATGGGCAATCGCACGAATGAACAGGTGCGATGCAGATGAGGAGATGAGGGGTAACTCGAAGCCTTTAGTGGAGGAAATTCTGAAAATCAATTCTAGGAACTCGAATTTCAGCTAACGAGAAGAAAACCCGCAGTTGCAAACCCCGTCAAACCATCACCGTTTATCGGTAGCCAGAAGGGGGTTTAATCAAGGACAACCGGGCAACGTCAACGAAATCATCACTCCAAAATATAACGTAGCACTATCGCAAGCATTTCGGGATTATTCCGTCTTGCTCACCTTGCCTTGCACAATACGGGCAAACTATTCTGTAACTGGATGGGTACGAACGGTTTTAAAGTAAACTTACAAAATGAGTAGTCCATTGTTATATGCTCAGGTGGTCGTTCAAACCTAAAATTTGATGATTTCACGTTGTTGTTTTGTGGACTACGGCAAAGAAATGCACGGAAATTCGTGCTGCATGTACAGCACAATAACTGTTTTTCATTTTTTAACCAATAATATGATTCTTGCTTTGTGGCGATGTCGTTGCCGTAACCGTCGTCTTTGCTTAAACTCCCTAATAAGAATTCTCTACGAGGCAGCCTTGCGTCGGTAAGAACATTCGGGAAATCATCAGTTGAGTGACAAGAGACCGACTCCAAGTACTCAGAGTGACAGGGTTCGTTCCAACAGCACAGCTTATTCGGATAATAAACATGAATGCAAATCTTAAGATGGTTCAGGATGGCACAAATAACTTGAACTCAGCACCGAAAAGTTCTTAGTTTTAGAAACTTCGCACATGTTCGATTCATGATGAACTCACTAATGGAAAGGTTATTCAGATAGTAGCTAACTCCGGTATCAAGTTGGACTTTGCCAATCTGCCGGACTCGCTATCTGGTCAATGATACTCCAGGTATCATACAGGGGCACCCAACGACCAATTTGTTGTAAAATGTATTATTATACCCCAGTTAATGAAAATAAATGTTATTAAGGCATTTTCAGATGTTTTTCAGTGTTGCTGGGAAAACACTATCTGTTCCTTTTTCCCAGCAAGACACACAAGAAATTTCCCAGCCAGCTAGATAAAATTGGTTGGTTTCCCAGCCAGCTGATCAAATTTATTTCCCAGCCAGGAATTCCGCGCGCTTTCAAATCCCTCGATCCGAAACGACCGAACAAAAGCGACAAAACCGGGACAAAACAGGTTTATTCCACAAGCGCAATAACTCTGACCAGCCGTCGTATGTTTGTGACTGCTCTCTGGGAGTGGGAAGGGGTTCTTTTTATTTCTTTATTTTTCTTTTTTTATTCGTCCTCAGTCTTCAGAGGTTCTACAGCCAGCTCGGGTTGAAATGCTAGAAAAAGTCAGTAATTCCGAGGCAAAACCTTTATCAATAACAAAATTTCCCAGCCAGCTCATCGAAACACCTGTATTTTTGCCAGCCAGCAAGATTCCTCTGGGGAACAGATAATGTGAGGAACAGATTCATTGGGTGCCCCTGTATCATAGTCCAAGACTTTGTCCTTTTTTAAACTTTT
>NC_090892.1:48402721-48405221 GCF_036669925.1 Montipora capricornis | reverse complement strand
TCATTGACGGTCTAAACATTTGCTACCGATTTCCAACAAAGGGTAAGCGTTAATGTTAATGTTCAGGTTACGGTAAATGCCCTTGTTCCAGAACCCTTGTTCCAGCTCTTTATCTTTACTTGAGAAGCAGCATTTGAGGACACTTTGTGACGTTAATTGTCTGTATTCCGAATCACTAGCGGGCCCGGTTGTTCAAAAGCCGGGTAACACTAATCCCAGATCAAAAATTAACCAAGGAGTTTATTTCTCTACTCCTAAATGCTGTTCAACGCTGATATTCGGCAAATCTTTACATTAGAAGAAGCCAATCGTGAAAAGCAGAAATAAGCAAAAGAAATTTTCACCAAAAAGTTGAAAACATGAAACAAATGTTAACACTAATCCTGGATTACGTTAATCGGCTTTCGAACAACCGGGCCCTGGTAGTGATGTGGAAGTTGGGGAGAAGAGCGATTAGGGTCAAACCTAGACATAACAGCACTATGCTCAACCAACTGAACAAACCACTACTCGGTTCAGTACCACTCCACACAAATACCTAATGGCGTCACGAATAGACGAATAACGGAAGCGGAGAGGTGGATTCCGTAACAGGTAATTGATGTCCATTTTGCATGTGCGTTTGGCGCCGATCTTAGCACTGGCATTACTTATGACAATTTTAAAGAAATGCACCTTTTTATTTAACTACCACGACAGGTAATTTGTGAACTGAACCATGAAAAGGAGATACTTGTTTATAGTTCGTTTTCCTACCTAGATAACTTAGCTATACGAAAGTTTCAAGACCAAAATAATTGCTTTCCCAATCATATTTACAGGAACTGCACACGCAACCGCCATTAACCAAACAGTTTGAGATCGACCAGCCAAAACGACTTCGTAATGTGTAACTCTTACACTGCCAAGATTTCTGTCATCAATTTGAATTTTTACAAGTGATTTCTTGGCACTGTTTCTTGAACACGGCGCCAAACAAAGTAATTTGCCGATCGTTTTGGTATCGAAATACTACACAAGGTGGTGAGCTTAAAATCTCGCCCTACATCCCGGGCCAATCGGAGGTAACCGCAAAATATATTGTGGATTATTCGGCGCAAACGCAGCTGTTATGGTTCGATGTTGTTACGTCTAGAGCGGTTTTCAATTGAGTGTCGAAAGTAATAAGCGAATTGCTTTGGTTTATGATTACTTCACTCAACGATTTGTTCAAAGTTCTCGGGCCTCTTTTTCAACTAATCAGAAGCGAAACCAAAACCAATCGTCGCTCGCGCGTGCACATTTTCCCGCGCTTTGTGTCGGGTACGTGTAAGTACTTCGAGTTTTGATTGGTTTACTGGATTGTCTCCGTCCTTTTTGATTGGCCAAAATAATTACTTCGGTTTTGGTTTTACGACACTCGTTTGAAAACCGCTCTATTGCGATTGGCTGAAATAAATCGTTTAATTTTCAAGATACGACACTCGACGAAAAAAACAGCTCCAATGCTTAAAAGTTGTTTGCGTTTATGACGAGGAACACAAACTGATTCAAAAAAACGATTTCTTGGCAATGGAAGAGTGACTAAAAAAAGGGAATGCACACTGCAATTAAAAGACTAAGGATTATTTAAAAAGTGGTATGAATTTCACTTATACAAGCATAGTGTGTTTTCATTTATGAACATCCCCCAAGAAAGCTTGTACTTGACAAGCAATTAAAGCACCTGTTTTTGATTATTTGATAATTGATTTTAACAAAATATCCACCGAATTGAAACAAATTCAAAATTACTGCGTATTAACGCACATGCAGTCTCTCCGAGTCCTTCTCTCCATTGCTTTTGATGGTCACGGAAATCTTATGTCCACGCGCATTGCGAGACACATGAACGCATGAAGATGCGATTTCTTGAGCAGCTCCGGTTGACCGTGGCCTTGGCTTGGCCTGTCACGAAACGTCGAAAGTCCAAGAAGAGTTGCGTGACAAAAGTGACCTTTCCAAACTATGTGATTTCCTTGGGCTGTCACAGATCCTTAACGACGAACGGCGTGAAAGGGATGCCATGTGTTATTTTAACAACGCTTTGTACAATAATAAAGATTTGGTTGTTTCTTTTTCTTGTTCCATAACAAATATAAGATCTTTGAGGAGAACTCGCCGCATTCTTTGGCGAGGGGCCTGGCAAAAAAAAAAACAAAAAAAACAAGAAAAAAACGAAGCGTGAGGATAAAATCATGCACTAAGCCTGGCTAAAAGGCTTGGGTGAGTAGGGGCTGAGGTCTAGGCGCTAAATTAAATTACAGGAAAGAGCCCACAGTAAATGTCAAAGGTCACCAGCACAGAAGTTGATATGCTTATTTTTACCATAAGCGACAATAATCATCCCAGTTGAGAGAGCAACTTAAGCTAAAGCAGTTACAAAGAAAGCCTGGAAAATACGAGGCTCTGTTGCTTAAGTTGCTGTCTCAACAACAAAATACCCCTCACACAGAAAAATCTATTGGAATATATTATACTG
>NC_090892.1:48395221-48397721 GCF_036669925.1 Montipora capricornis | reverse complement strand
CGTGAAGCAAAAAGCTTCATCACATCACCCGACACCGATCTCGCTGTTAAAGACGAGGAAACCAAAAGCGGCGGTAACGAAGAATCTTCGTTACGAACAACGAAGGAGTCAAGACGCCTGCATCAACTGCTGCCATTGCCCTACCCTTTGCAGAAAAATTAAAGAGAGGGAAGTTGTGTGACCAATTTAAAGACAATAATACCTGTTTGGCCTTCTCTTTCAGTCTTGCTTGCTCAGGATCCTCTTGCCTTGACCGACTCTGCCAAATCACAAAACGCCACACGACTATCAGATCATAATTTCAAAGGTACCGTACGTGCAGCAGCCTAAAAACGTTATTGAAGGATTTGGATGTTACGGCCGCAACAATAGGTAAAAAAAACCAGGGGGCGTCTTTGAGCCACGCACGGAAACCGGAATTGAACATATGGCATGGATCCACCTCACCACAGAACGTTTTGAAAAAAAAGATCTTGAATGAACATAGCCTTAGCCTGCAAACGCAGACCTATTTCCGGCGGTTGTTTCGGGGGAGAGAAACAACCGTCGGAAATACGTCTGCGTTCGCCGGCTATATTTGGCGTGGGGAATGGGGAGGGGCGCTGTTTTCCTCTTCCCAATCTCCGCGCGGCTTCGCCGCTCGTTAATTTGCCTCTCTTTGCGCCAACAATACCTAACCAATACCGTAACCTACTAAGTAGGCTGGAATGAACATAAATACTTGCTCGTTCCTTGCTATTTGTCAATTGTGGATGGAGTTACGTACTTTAGCAGCTCGCATTAAAATGTCCCTCTCTCTTGCATCTCTCTTTTTTCGTTCTACTTCGTCGATCTGTTCAAAGACTCTAAGCTGTGACCTTATGTCAAGGCCTACTTCGTACATTGGATCGTCCTGAGGAATAAAAAATAGTTACCGGTAACATCAAAATAACGATAGCGCACGGGGCTCGTTTCGTAAAAGTCCGGGTAACTTTCCGGTCCGGGCCAGAAAAGCCAACTGTGAAACGAAACTCTGCTCATTTTAGGAAGCTCGTCTTTCAGCAGATTTACAAGACCTGAAAGAATCGCAGAATAGCAAAGTTTTGTGCCTCGAAACCGAATCGGTTTGAAGATACAAAGAGATGAATGCTCCCAGAAATAAGTCCGAAAACTGTCGGAACTTTCTAGAACGGGCCCTAGACCATTAAAAAAAAGCGTTAAAATCTAAGTATAGCACTCTGGCCTCCTCTAGGCTTCCTTCCATCTGCTTAAATTTCCTGTGATTTAATTTGATTTCTAATCCCTCCAATTTTCAGTAGCGCACTTGTGTAAGGCTTTAACAAAATTTAATTCAACTAAATTCAACTTTATTCATTCAATTCACTGAAAGGGAAGGATACCACAAGTTATCCCTATCGAGTGTATCCGCCCGCAGCCGGATGTACTTGACTGAGAGTTGATTGATAAGGGAGGAAAACCAGAAAACCCTCAGAGTCAGATTGAGATCGACTGAAAGTCAGCCCACACACGACCTCGGGGCCGAGGGTTGAACCTGGGTGGTACAGGTGGAAGGCACCGTTTATAACAGCTTATCCGCCCTGACTCCCAAAGCGATGCCAGTAATGATTATTACATGCTAGGGCGGTTTTCAATTGAGTGTCGAAAGTAATTAGCGAATTCCTTTAGGTTTGCATTACTTCACTCAGTGATTAATTCAAAGTTCTCGCGCCACTTTTTCAACCAATCAGAAGTGAAACCAAAACCAATCGTGGCTTGCGCGTGCACATTTTCCCGCGCTTTGTGTCGGCTACATGTAATTACTTCGATCTGTGATTGGTTTACTAGATTGTCTCCGTCCTTTTTCATTGGCCAAAGTAATAACTTTGGTTTTGGTTTTACGACACTAATTTGAAAACCGCTCTAATGAGGCAAAAATTAAAAACAACAATTCCCCTGATGACAATGTCTAAGAATAAACAGAATTTACAGTGTAACCACCTTCACAATGTCACTTCAGGGGGCACTGATGGTGTTTGAACCTGTCGCCTCATGTACAGAAGTGCTCTACATCTTACCAGGCAGTAGTACATTATTAACATAGGAAAAAAAAGACCTTCAAATAAACAAGTACATGCGTGCTACTTTCACATACCCTATAAACTTCTAGTCGATGCAAACTTAATGTGGATACTTTTTCTAAAATGTTTCTTAATCTTTGTTCTGCTGCATGTGATACTAAACTAAGGACATCTTGGGACACATCAGATAACCCATTTTTACTTGCTGCAAGAAAACAAGAGAGAGCACAGATCATTTCTACATGTAAACATCTTTGCATACCTCCATCTAATTGATTCAAGGTACCGCCACCCTGTAAGTTACAATAAGCACTCGTTCCACAGCAATTTAGGACCTGAGTTAAGGTCGGTGCCTACTAATTCAAAGGTATTTTTGCGCGGTTTATTTAATATGCGGGAAATGCAGATCTCAACAAGCGTTATTGAAATCCAAAAAGAAAATT
>NC_090892.1:48365221-48392721 GCF_036669925.1 Montipora capricornis | reverse complement strand
GGCATTGAACCGCTGGGTTTTAAAGATTAGAAGAATAAGATGTCTACTGAGCAGCCTCAGTTTCTCTCCTGGTGTCGAGTGTTAGAACTGGAACTTTGTGTGTTGCAGTTTGTCCGCTCTCTAAGAGAAGCGAACTTCAAGCACTTCATTGAATCACTTGGCCAAATTGCACCATGGATGTTTTCCTTGGATCACATCAGTTACGCCCGGTGGTTGTCTGTCCATGTCAGAGACATGTGCATCCTATCATCTAAACATCCAAAGGTATTCCAACAGTTCAGTGAGGGAGCCTTTGTGATGCACAAATTATTTTCATCCATAGCACTGGATCATGCGCATGAGCAAGCTAACGCCTTCGTTAAAGATGATGAGATGGTGGGGCCGTCGGCCTAACTGAAAGCCCTGGCGCTTTATTGCGATAGATGCTTGCAGGACCTGAGCTTGCAAGGATGACACAAGAGTGTGAAGAATCCATTCCTTCTGTCACAAAGGAAGATACACGCCACCACGAGCAAGTACCAGGAGTACAGGTTTTGTTTAAGAAGGAAGTTGCATCCCTGGTGTCTTCATTTGAGGAAGTGGGAAATCCGTTTGAAGAAGACAGCAAAGATCTGTTTGTGCTAGACTCAAAAGTTATTGTTGAAAATGCCGTCATCCAAACAGTCAAGAACATGAAAACCATTGGTCAGAAACAGTACAGTACATTATTGTTGAAGAATGATTTGAGAAAAGGACCAAGGAGTTTACTTCAGTTACAACCAAGAATAAGCTTACATTGTTTAAAAGCCCTTTAGAACAAAAATCAGACCAGAAGAAAGTACAAGTTGCAGCTTTAAAGGATGATTGTGCTCTATTCTCCAGACTATACATTTCTTGTCAAAGTCGTGAAGGAAACCTCCAAGAATTCTTTAAACGTGAGAATCATCAGTGGCCCCCATCTCTGGCGCAGGCTAGTAGATTGAGAGAAGGCCAGAAGTCAGATCTCGTGAAGTGCATGGAAAAGGCTTGTGTGTCGACTGCAGAATCCCCAGAAGTGGACGTTGCAATACTTGATGGAGCTGTTGTGGTGCAAATGGCATTGCCCGGGGCAGCAAGAATGCTTCAAGAATATGCAGACAATGTTTTCATGCCGTACGTCATGAAACAGCTTCAACCAGTCAAAAGAGTTGACATTATCTGGGATGTTAATCGACAGGATAGTCTAAAGGCAGCTACCAGAGAGAGGAGGGGCTCTGGTACATGTAAAAGGGTAACATCATCTTCCCAGATTCCGAAGAACTGGAAGTTTCTTACGTGTGAATGAGAACAAGACAGAGCTCTTCCACTTCCTGGTAAAGCAAGTGAAATCTTTTCATGTAAGAGGTAAAGAACTGTGCACTACATAAGAGGAACACGTTTTAAGCTCACCAAGAAGAGATGACATGGAAGTCTGTACCCACAAAGAAGCTGATACACACGTCATACTGTACGTGTACGTTGCTTCGCAGTGTGGATATCGGCAGGTCATGATCAGAACCATTGATACAGATGTTTTGTTTCTTTCTGTTTCCAAGATGCAAGATATTGATGTTGATGAGCTTTGGATTGCCAAAGGCACCGGTAAACATTTCAGGTACCTGGCAATACATGACATTGCTGCTCAGCTTGGACCACAGAAGGCCAAGGCTCTTTCCAATGCTGCATGCCCTAACAGGTTGCAACACCATTTCCATTTTTTCTGGCAAAGGCAAACGAACAGCTTGGGATACCTGGAGTGTCTTCCCTGCAGTAAGTGATGTGTTAGCTCACTTATCTCCAGTTCCAGAGAGTGTCCTTGATGATTGAGAGATTTGTTGTTCTTCTCTACAGCAGAACCAGCACAGCATTAACAGTGAATGAAGCTAGACAAGAGCACTTCTCAAAGAAATCAAGGGCTATCAAAAACATTCTGTCAACTCAAGCTTCCCATTTGCAGCACATGAAGTGTACTGCTTATCAGGCCGAACATGTGCGGGGAAGTGCTTTGATTGCTAAACCACAGATTCCAAGTCGACAAGAATGGGGTTGGAGAAGAGAAGAAAGTGAATGGAAGCTGGTGTGGACAGTTCTACCACAAGGGCAAGAATCCTGTTATGAGCTGATTCACTGCGGGTGCAAGAAAGGATGCACTGGTCAATGCAAGCCCAAAATGCACAGCCCTGTGCAACTGTGGAGGCCATTACCAAGATGATTAATTGCTTCCAGCAAATATAGTGTAAAAGTGTAAACTCTCTTTCTCATAGTCACGTGATAGACCATGTGACACACATTATTGAAAATGGAAGATGTTTTTTATTCCTTTGATGATTATCAAGGACAGTTTGCAGTGAAAAGCAAAATTTCTACCTGCAAAAACACTGCTGGAGTCATGTGAATTAGTATATAGCGTAAAAATGTAAACTCTCTTTCTCGCAGTGGCGTGATAGACCATGTGATATACAGGTAAATTATTGAAAATGTTATGCAATAAAGATGCTTTTATTACTCTGATAATTACCAGTGACTGTTAATTGTGAAAACTAAAATTTTTACTGAAAAAAAATTCAGGGTTTTCCCTCAATAGTTTCCTTTTGGAGTCCCTAAGACTCCTTTAACCAAAGGTTGAGGGTTCCAGAGGGAACAGGGGGTCCTAAGGTTAGCAATGTGATTTTGAATCCCGCCATTTTTTTCCAATTCACATTCTGTCCCAGAATGCCTCACAATGAAACACTAGTTCCCAAGCCTCTGCAAGGACTTTCAATCTGGTTCCCCAATCGGAACATCAAAAAAGCAAGCTAGAGAACCATTCAAAGTAAGTATGGCTCTTTTTAGTTTTAAAAATTTAAAGGGGTCAGACAAAAGAAGAACATTGAAAAGTCTTTATTATTCTCAGAAAAAGAATTTTTGCATATCTCGTCAGTTCTAAACTAATTATTAGTAAACTATAGCTCTAGAACATGTGCGTCCGAGAGGACTGGTTCTCATTGGTGGTTTCTGTCCCTTTTTTTGTTTTTCAGCTAAACAACAAGTCTCTGACGTGTATTTGCGCGTAAGGGAAAACCCCGCAATTGTTTTATTTCAGCCTCATTTTCAAGCTGGCTAGAATCACGTGAATTTCCCCACGCCTATTTATCCTCTTAAAAAGGCGATTCGTCGCTGGCCCTATATCAGAAAATGATCAGTACCTACTATTGTATCATCCTGCCAAGTTTCATGCTTTTGTCAAAAAGCCAACGATTTTTGGCTTAACATCTAGGCTATTTGGCAAGCCACTTGTGTCCAGAAATGCCCGTAATTAGATTTGCACCCAACTTTGACATCCAGCACAGAATTATCCCTTTAAGTCTACGCATTTGCAATCTATTTCCAACAATAATGTAAGGGTAAAGGTTAGCGTCATTTTTGGGTCAGGGTAAACACAGCTGTTTATCCTTACTTGAGGCTTAGCAATGCTAATTGTCCGTGTCAGAGGCATCAGTGATGTTGATGTTGCGGAGAAGAGCAGCGGAACACTTTGAGATGCTTAATATTGAAATCTGCATGCATCTAATTTCATGCATTTCTGGACATATCTGTGGTGAGTCAATTGGTTTTACTGGGTCTTATTATTTTGTTTCCACCTTTAATGGAGGTCTACTGCAAGGTGTCATCAGGTTATTGCACTCAGTTTTGAAATAATAAGGAAAGTACCGGTAGATAAATTCAACAGATACAGGTATCATAAAACAGCATTTACAGCTCATCCATATGATTAGTTCTGTTTGTTGCATCTAGATTTTGTCATTTCCACTAGATGCTTGTCTATTTTACCCAATTGCAGTGACAGCTGAATTGCTACAACTGTAGGTAGGCCAGCAAATAGGTATACACAGTTACACAATAACAATAAGCAAACATGCCCTACTTTAGAAAGAAACACAAATAAAGCTAAAGCCCTAAATGCCTCTACATTGAAAGCCTTGAATGTCATAGAATTGGGTGACAGACATAACTTAGCCCTTGGCCACAGAGAAGTTAACAGAACAAGGAGGTTAACACCACAAAACATTAGCTATGTGCCACCCATTTTGGTAAATTCCTTGGTAATCTCTGCCCAACAAAAATTTTCTTACTACTTCACAAAGTATGAAATTTTCTTACTTCTTCACAAAGTTTTGAAATAAAATGGTCGTAACACCTTGACCTTAAATGATATTTCTCTTAAAATTTGCATTCTCGTTAAGTGCAACGCAAGCTTTTAATTTCTGGGATTTAATAAAGCCCTAGCTTCAAGTTTACCATTTATTGGTCACATGACCAGTTTTTAGCAAATGGCCTTTTCTCTCTCTACATGTTTCAATCCAAAAGACTGGAGTTTAACAAAGTTATTGTGACAATGTGCAAGAGGACTGTTCTTTTTTGTGTAAAAAGTAGCTACTGGAGTGTTTGCTGCTCAAACTCCTTACTGAAGGCATGCGCATTTGTTTGCACAAGTAGCATGCACTTAATCTCCTCTGGGTTCTTCTGCAAACGTCAACAATCTCTGGTGCCTCACCTGCTAATTCCAGTGAAACCCTTAGGCTTAAGTTTATCAGCAGCTACTGCTGATGCAGCGGTTGTTGCTGATTGACTTTTCACAGGAGCCACAACCATTTTAGTTCCCACAGTTCCAGGCGCAGCACGCACCATGACCACATTCTGCGCACCAGTGACATTCCCAGAGGCAGACACTGTTCCCGCCGATGTTCTCAAAAGCACTCTTTGGGCATTAAGCTGTTGCTGTTGCCTTAGAATTTGCTGTTGTTGTGCTGGGGTGAGAATGACTTGTTTCAACATTTGTTGGCCTTGCTGAGAAACAATATGGAGTTTTTGGACCTGTGCATTGGGCTTTTGTCCTGGCTGAGAGAGACCATGGACTGGTGTCCCTGGCTTTTGTTGGATGGACTGCTGTGGCAGTATTTTCTGAGGTGTGTTTGACTGCGTTAATCTTGACTGTGCACGTAGCAATGGTAATGTTTTCTGTATTTGACAAAAAAAAGGAATAAAAACCTTGCAAACAATGGGATAACAGAGGCAATGTGGTCGGGAGGTTACGCCACCAGACCCCAGGCCCCAGTTGTTCAAACGATGTATAGTGCTATCCGCCGGATAAATCACTATCCACTGGATAACTCAATTGGTTTTGCTAGTGTTTATCTGCTGGATAGTGATTTATCCACTGGATATCACTATCCGTCATTTGAACAACTGGGGCCAGGTTCCAGTCAGGTACTGGCTGGAGTCCCCATACTGACTTCTTGGCTGCACTTCTAAATAGCTACCTGGTATATAGGTAGGGAGGCACGGTGGCCTCATGGTTAGTGCGCTCGACTCCGGATCGAGTGGTCCGGGTTCGGGGCCTGGCAGGGGACATTGTGTTGTGTTCTTGGGCAAGACACTTTACTCTCACGGTGCCTCTCTCCACCCAGGTGTATAAATGGGTACCGGCGTAATGCTGGGGGTAACCCTGCGATGGACTAGCATCCCATCCAGGGGGGAGTACAAATACTCCTAGTTGCTTCATGCTACAGAAACCGGAGATAAGCGCCGGCCTGATGAGCCTTCTGGCTCGTAAGCGGAGACTTTATCTTTACCTATATCTGCTTCCAGAGAGATGGGATTCATGAAGAATTTTTGAGTCAATTTCAACAAATTGAAATTGACTAAAAACCTCTTCAAGGAAGTGGATGAAGTACACCTACATTGTATACACACACACAAAACCACAGATTAAATGGCAAGGGTATTTCCTATAAAAATGTCTGGAATAATTTCAGTACACTGATTGGAGGAAAATGTGAAAGCCAGGTTTTCTGTAGCAAATAACCAGAGTTTTCAAGCATGCGAACAACATACACGTGGACTCTCAGAGGCCTTAAGTAGATGACATGACTTGCCCAATTCATTACAATTTCATGGCATCAGCATTTCTTGTATCAAGGTAAACAACAAAACCAGTCAGCACTTAAATTTTGTTATAATCTACCTTTAAAAAGCCCACAAGATTTGGTTGAGGCGGTGAATTGAGTGTCGCTTGCAAACTTGTTGCAAACTGTTCTTCAGTAAGTTTTCCTTCCTGAAACAAAAGGTACATGTTTTCTGCTTAAGAAACAGCAAGTACAAAAACCTTATTCATCTGAAGACGACATACAGTCAAGAAGCATGCAAAACAGAATTTCACTGTAATTCATGAGTCTGCTTTGAAGGCATCTTTTTGCATTCTGCAATCCGCAGAACCAAGCTAAATCAGTTTTCAAACAAATCTAATACACACAAGAGCACAATCAATAATGCCGTCGTTGTTATTACCAGAAGACCACCTTTTCAGTAAAACTGTTGCAAACCACTTTACTTTGGAGTAATGCCATTTCTTAATGCTGGGAGTAAAGAGACTTGCACAATAAGGATCACATTCATAATAAGTCTGAACAAGCCTCTGTACTTCAGATATGTCCCAAAATTCATGTTAAGATTTCTAGATCATGGCAGTTGTGCACCAGTGTTAATTATCTCTTTCACCCCTAGACCGGCCATACTTAGTATTTTACTCTGTCTAATGCCAGACAATTTTACTTGTCAATGGGGAACCCCCAGGAGTCAATGACTTAATAACTCTCTCACTGAAAAACTGTCCCATCAATCTCTCACTGAAAAACTAACCCTTTCACCCGTAAACTGGCCTAAACCAGCCACACTTAGTATTTTACTCTAACGCCAGATGGTTTTACTTGTCAGTGGGGAACCTCCTAGGCGTCAATGGGTTAAGCAGTAACCCATGACCTCTGTGATCCCGACGCAGCGCTCAGCCAATTGGTCTATCAACCTAACTGGGAGTTGGTCAGTTTGCGAGTTTGAGACAAGCCCACAGGTAATAGGGAGTTTCCAATGGTAAACGATTACAACACTGTCGGTCCTTTCAGTAGGAAAAACACTTTGATATCTGACCAATACCATTGCCAGGCAATCTTTAAGGGTGTCTGTAAGATCTCAACTTTTGCCAGGGCAACGGTACAGCACTGATCAAAGATGCAATAAAATTCAGTTTTCCCAAAATATCTTGAAAACTAGTGGCCTAATTTTTTTTTAAAACCACATTGAATTCTTTATCGAGTAGAACTTGAGTTACTTTGTTGGAAGATGTAAAACTAAATTCCAATAGCTGAATTTGTTTAAAAACTGTCTTTAAGAACGCCAAGAAACTAAACTAATATTACTTTTAAGCAAAAAACCAGGTCACCAAGCTAAGTTGAATATTGCATGCGTAACTTATGCGCACATGTTCAACCAAAAACCCTTTCAAGCCTCCATAATTTTCTTTGTGTCCAAACATTTATCAAATAAAAGTATGAAATGCAGTGCCCCATTAAGTCCAAGTGTAACCTACAGTGTACTTTTAAAACAAGATTATGGGTTGGCCTAGGATGGATTTCCCGTATTTGTTTATGTTCACTTTAAGAGAAAGAGGGCTCTTTGTGATTTTTATAATCTGTACATCAGAAAAGCAAAAGTTTAAGAGAAGAAAATAGGGACACTTCGTGCCACTTCTCAAAAATTGGCGAGCATCCCTTTATTTTTCTGCATTTCTGGACACGCATGCTGAGACTAGAAGCTTTTTTTGTTTTAAAAACATCGTTGGAAGATGTAAGGATAATTCTTATGACATCACTCATCACTCCACAAGCAGTTTTACCAAGACAACTTTCACACTAAAAGTAATTACATCACCAATGCTTCCGTTGTGAGTCAAAACAACCCTTTACCACACCCTCACACCCATCAATCCAGATAAGTTCAAGAGGCAGGGCACCCATGGATACCACACCACCTCTCTATTATATTTTTCTTTGATTCTCTTGTTTGGTTACTTGAAACAATAAAAAAAGGTGGCATGGAATGGGCCTTCTCCACACACCGGCCATATTGGCCATAGACAATAGATTTCGTACCCCAAGCATGAGTTGTTTGGGAACGAGTTTCAGTGGGGCGAAACAAAAGTCTTCAATCCCTCTGGACTCAACACGGCCGGTGTGTGATTAAGGCCCATTGAAATTTTAAAAGGGGTTGCTTGGATACAGGCTCTTCTTTTCCATCACAAATCTTTCATGACTTCCGACTCTTGCAGGGCTTGCAGCTTTGCTGCTTGCATGACACACATACTGTCGCAAAAACACAGAAGTGCATGCACAATGACTGCCCACTGCACTAACTTCCCATCAATCCACATAGATAACAATGATATATTACTGTGTAGCTTCCAGGCAACACAGACTCACCATGACACCTTGCACCAGTTCTTTCACAGTCTTACCAACATCAGGTGACTTTTGATCTGATGCAAGCCTTATCAAGTTGCTAAAGAAATTTTTTAGTTTAAGTGCTTGTTCCTTAACATGTTCAAATTGGGTCACATTCACCTGTGGCTGGGAATGTGCAACCGTCGGCGGTGTATTAGACTGCTGAGGTTGTTTGGCTTGACCTGCAGCCATGCTGACATTGTTAACACCTTGCGGTGGAGGTGCTGCTGCAGTAACGGGTGGAGTAACACGCATAGCTACAGTTGAAGTGTTCGAATTTTTAGTCACGGTGCCCACAGTCGACGTGATCTCGGTTTTTGGGGTTGCAACAGCAACTTGGTTCAAAGGAAGTCTGTAGGTGATAGTTCCCTGAGGTATTGTACTTATTTGAGGCCGAATTGGGGTCAGTGTAGTCCTAATTGGAACATTTGGCGAAACGCTAACACTCGCTGGAACAGGTCGAATCGACGTTTGTAAGATATTCACTTTCTTGTCCTGTTGGATTGACGAGCTGGTCGCCGCTTGTTGCAGAACAACTTGTGGAGAAACGGGGCGAACGGGCATGTTTGCGACTCGAGGTTGGATTTGTTGAATAATTCGTGGCGCTGCAATGTTTTGAGGATTTCCTGATACATTCACATTTCCCGTAACAACACGTGGAGCTAGCGCGATTTGCTGAGGACCGATCAAATTTATGCCCCGGTTAACCATGTCCGCGTTGATCATAGTTGTAACGAAGCGAGGGGCTCCCGCAAAACCAGAGTTTGGGGCAAGTACAGCCATAGTTGCTGGACGCGGAGCTAAAGGAACTGCTGTGGTTACCGTTGGACGAGGTGCAATGTTTATAACAGTAGTAATCGCAGAGTTTCCACCAGTACTGAGGACCGGAGATGAAGGAATTCCCGTACGAACTCCAGTCGCGGTTTGATTATGAATTGGGCTCGTTTGGTTTGGCGTCTTGCTTAGTTTAGGGCTCGCCTTGGAAGCTGCTACTGAAGGTTTGACTTCATTATGATGAGATCTGGGGATCGCTGTCGATGCCAGCTGGCTCTCCAGCGATCCCACCATAGCACTGACCTCCATCTCATCTACTTCTTTCTCGAATAGGTCTTCTAGAAAGGAAGACGCCATTTGGCTACCATTCTTTTGATGCACTGGTTTAAAAAGTAAAACAGTATTATGGGATGGGACAACGCCTACGCATATCAGCCTGTGAGAAACCGCCAATCAAACATAAACTAACTACGGGCCCTTGAGAACTTGCGCATGGTATTTCAACCTTTAGAGCTGACCAAATAAAGCTCGCGGCTCATCCACAGCGCGTCTTCCAAACAATCTCGACCCCAGAGCTCTTCTCTTGACGCGACCCGAGGCTCTGGTGACGAGAATGGTCTCCCAAACCGAAAATGCACTGGACACTAATCAACTCCAAAAGATTAACGCCGGCTTCATTTTAGCTTTTAGTGGAAAATGCGTTTGTGCATATACGGAATTGAATCCTACTGTAAATGAAATAAGCCGAAGAGAAATGCCTGGCCTCTTTAAACAGGAGATCGACTGGTTCGCGAAAGGATTTCACCAGCCCAAAACAATGCTTGAAATTATCTCGGCATCCACTATCAATACATTTCAGACCATCATTATATTTGGGATAAACCAGGAGATGACATGTTACCAACATGCGGTAAGTGCATTTTTGGGACATTTTCACCATGTATGTTTAAGGCGTTGTTACATTGTGAATTGTCTCGCAATGTTTTGGCGACACTGTGGCGGGACAAGTTGCACGAAACATTATTTTTACGGTAACCTTTTATACCCTGCAACGGCCAAAATCGTTGCGAGACAAGATGCAAGAGCCGTTGCCGAAAGTAGAATTTAGTGTGGCCCAGTGGTTACGGCGCTTGCCTTGAGATCCGGAGGTCCCGGCCACTTGGGATTCTTAACAGTTGTTGTTGTTGTTGTTGTTCTGTTCTGTCGTTTCGTCGTGTTTCATTGGCCCTGAAAAACCCCTATGCAGAGTTGTCAAGTAAGTTCTACTTTTCGTGCAACTTGTCTCGCAACGATTTTGGCCGTTGCAGGGTATGTTTAATACACTAGCTGTGAAATGTTTCGTGCAACTAGTCCCGCCACAATGGCGCCAAAACGTTGCGAGACAAGTTGCACAAAACGTTTGACAGTATAACAGTGCCTTTACAGTATAAGGAAAGGAAAGAAAAGGAACTTTATTCAAGTGTCTAAGTCTAGCGCTGGAGCACTAATTGGGAACACTGTAAATTGAAATTAACAAATCAACTCAAATTTTGATTTTTGAGGAGAGAGGAAAACTGGAGTAACCCGAGAAAATCCTCTCGGTGCAGAGTAGAGAACCAACAAACTCAAGCCACGTATGACGTGGAGTCTGAGAACCGAACCCAGGCCACATTGGTTGAAGGCGAGTGCTGTCACCACTGTGCCATCCCTGCGCATCAATGAAATAAGTAATTTTTAGCAAATTCCAATCAGACAAACAAAGGTCATGAATTAGTATATGTATGTCTGAATGACATTCATTGCTTGGAGTCCTTCTGATAAAAAAATACCGTCCATTTGGATAAACAAATGATACATAATCAGCATTCATTTTTGAGGCATGGGAACTGGCCTTTGAAAGTTTAATATTTTCTTAAGTTATGGGAGACTATCTTCAGTCTCACTACATGTCCCCCAAAAGAGATGGAGTGGGGAAGATATATTTTGACCTTGTCCTATTATATTTCAAAGGCAAAGTTACACTCAGTAGATAATAGCGCAAGAAAAAACAATTAAAAAGGCCTTCGGTTTCATGTATTAGTACTGAACGAAACAAAAATCGAACTATGTTCCTTTGATCTTGACTCCCCAGCAATGAACTTTATCTCTGAAAGCAGATTCTCGTGCAATTTCTTTTGCTTCTCAGATTTCAAGCTGTGTTGGGCTTGACAGGAAACACGGCTTATAGGGGCTTTGTCACGCAAAATAATGTAATTTCATGACACCCAAAATGGCCAAAAAGTAGAATGAAACATTGCAATAACCACGTAAAACTGTTGAACAACATAAAAGAAATACAACAAAAGGAAATATAAGCACGGATGGACACAAATGAACAAGATTGAAAGGGATTGCATTTGGGTAATCTTGCAGAAAAAAGTCGGCCTGACGTTTTTCAAGTTTATGGTAAATCGCCTGGATAAAGATCGTTTTTGCTCAGAATCATCTTGTCTGTGATGTAACGATAATTTTATTAGTAAAGGAATTCCACGTTACCATTTTCAAGTTTTAAACTCGTGATTAACTTAAGATACCCCCTAAACACCCTAAAATAACGTGACATAGCCACTTTAAAACACTAAGATAGCAGCCTGAAATAACCTAAACAGCCAATCATAAAAATCCATGGCTTTATATTAGGGAGGGCTTACCATCGGAAGAACATCTAAGTCTAAGTTTTCAGGGACTATTTTAGAGGTGCTTAAGGTAATTGCGGCGAAGACACGCCTGTCATGATGTCCTTTTCTCTTTAATACTTAGGTTTGACTCCTGATGAGCTCTCATGCCTTGCTGCATCTGGAACTCTTGGTTGGCTGTCAACTGACCATGTTACGTGGGTGTTAAGTCAATTAAACGCCATGCAGCAAGATACGATGCTACTGCTTCCGAACACGATAGTCAACATCACAAACAAAATGGCCAGGAAGAGGAAAATTTTCAATTTCGGGACAGTGAAACGTCTTGCTTTGCCCCTAAATGTTGGTAAGGAAAAGGCCAGACTTTCATCGGTGGCATCAACAATTCAGGCAATCATTGGGTCCTTGTTGCATGTTGTTGAGCTCCGACCATTCAAACGAATCCTTTATTGCGACACGCTGGCCTGGAAACCCCCATCAATATTATTGATGCGGTCAACCGTTACATCAGCCACATTCCTCGTATTGAAAGGTGTGATGATACGCATCTCTTCTTTGATCAGCACTCCATGGCTACATCGCAGTTAGGCCATATGTGTGACTGGAGATGCCGCAACTATCCGATACAAACGTGCTCTGATACATGTGGAGTCATTGTTCTGAAAAACGCATCGCTAGCGGCTTTAGACCGATCGCTATATCAGTTCTTGATTGGTCCCTACGAGAATGGTCAAGTCTATCCACAACGCCCAAGCCAACATGCGTACTTCCTCGGGAGAATCTTAATGTCTTGGTTTGCCGAAAGTCGTGTTGAAATCAATTATGCGCTTCTGCAACATGATTGGCGTGATAGCATTCCCACAAAGTCTGAACACTCCTTTTGTCTTCGTCGAGACACGTAGAGTAACACAAAGAAAAATCTCAAGCTATATCTAAACTACAACGCGTCGTCGTCCAGTGGATCAACTCAGAGAGCAACAAAGGAACAAGCGCCATCTCAAGACTACTTCTCTCCTTCTCCTGCTGAAGCCTCTGTAACTAAATACCCACATTTCCAATGGTTCCTCTTCTCTTCAAGTGCCAACTATCCATTGTCTTCGGAAGAAAAGTTATCGCCACCACCAAAGACGTCTTCCTCGGCTAACTGTCTGCGTGCGGTTCCCTTGTCATACAAAAAGAGGTCCTTCGCTGGAACACCGTCATCTTCCCGGAAAGCTAAAAAGGTCACACTTTCTCAGCTGACCACGCATCGAGTGCAGAAAAACCTCTGCCGTTTACACGCCCAGATCCAACTAGTCCCACTCAGAGCAATGATACACAAGCCAACCCTTCTCAGAAAACTGACACCACTGGTCAGCCATCTCCTTAGTACTGGGTCTCCAGCTCCAGCTTCAACGCAACCACCAACGTCTCCAGCGAAAATTGCAATTGATTCCTCTCCTTCTGATTCAACTGGTTCGGTCTGTCCTCCTCGATGTAAAGTTCTGAGCAGATTTCAGTGCGAACATTGCAGAATGAAGTTAAGCAGCAGAAAATGCTTGTACAAACATAAACAAAGGAAACACAAGACGACCGATGAAGTTGAGAAAGCTGAAGGGAGTAAGCATGTCATTTGTCCCGAGTGCAAAGAAACAGAAACAAGGTAAGATGAATCGGCTCAACGCATCTCTTCATGGGTAGTAATATTTAACAAATCATGAATAAAACGATTAACTAGAATCATCGCCTACAGACGACTTAAAAAGACTTAAGGTGCGATCAAAATGACTGTCCAAATCGGTTGGCATAAGGAAGAAATGAAAAAGAGGTCAAGTAAGCGCCTCTTTTTATAAATTTGCTAATGACAATAACAGCCTTCGAGGTCGACAATATGTGTTTCCTTCGTAAATCAACCTGAATAGCTTTCCCGCGTTCGCACCATCAACCAACGTTTAGTAATTTTTTAAGTTCTTTTCTCTTTTCTTTTCTCCAACACAGACGAAATGCTTGCAACGATAGACAACGTCATAGACCATCCAAGTTATAAATGCGATTAAATTTTCTATGCCGCATTCTACCACTTTTAACCCGAAACTGTTATGTAGCTGGCACGTCGACCGCAGTTGGCGACGAAAACTTAATGAGCACTTGAAATGCAAGGAACTGATGGCTGCGGTATATCCTGCCCTGAAGTCTTTACAGAATGATTTATCGGAAACGAGCTTCAGGCGTTGCTTGCAACATTTCATGGCTTGGATAAAGAGTAAATCACAGCCATTGGCCAAGTACTTTGAGAACGAATATGCAGGAAGAACAAGAGAACGGGCAGCTTGTTTTCGGGTACGATCACGTACAAACACCAACACGTTTGTCGAACGCTTCCATAGAACATTGAAGGAAGTGTAGTGTCATGTCCTTTATGCAAGGTTGCGCCATGGGAATTGTATTATGCATGACCATGCGTCAGTGTGAACTTTTATGATGTGAAATGTATTTAAGCAGTTGTGAATAATCATTAAAGGTTGTAGTTAGTTTTGATGTTATTACCGGCGCATCGAAAATGCTTGTCTTGCCTTTCCAATTCGTGCCTAAATGTCCTCGTTAGCGCCTCCCTTCTTCCTTACAATGCTCCCAAGGTACGTGAACTCATCCACTTCCTCAATCCGTCCCCCTGCAACCGACACACCATCGTCACCGTCGTTTAGTACCAATACACATCAACTTTGTCCTGGTGGCACTGATCTTCAGGCCTACCTTCACACCTTGTACCTCCAAGGCCCGTGTCTTATCCCTCGTATCCTGTATTCTGTGCGACAGTAGGGCCAGATCATCGGCAAAGACAAGGTCTTCTAAGGATGTCGTAAAGGTCCACTGAATACCTCTCTTGCTATCAAAGGCTGTCCTCGTCACCCAATCCAGGGCGACCAGAAACAACACGGGAGATAGCAGGCAGTCTTGTCTTACCTCAGTCCTTATTTTCAATGGTTGGGTTCTCTGTGCATTGTGTACCACCTGTGCGGAAAAACCTTCATAAAGAGCTCTCATGAAGGTGACCACCTTGTCAGGCATCCCGTAGTGCCGCAACAACCTCCACAAAACCTCTCTGCTGATACTATCGAAGGCCTTTTTGAAATCTATAAAGTTGATACACAAGGATCCGCAGTGTTTCTATTTGATCCGTAAAGCTTCGGCCAGCTCGGAAGCCCGTCTGTTCCTCTCTCAATTTTTTATCCAGCGCCATCTTGATTCGCGCCAGGATCACTCTGCCATGTTCAGCAACATGATGCCACAGATCACCTTTCTTGAGCAGCTTGATTAGCAGACCCTTCTTCCACTCCTCTGGTATCCTCTCCTCACTCCATATCCTGTTGCAGAGGTCCAAAAGAACCTTTTCTGACGTGTCCCCTCCCGCCTTAATTGCCTCTGATGGTATATTGTCACAACCTGCAGCCTTTCCGTTTTTTAACTTTTTTATTGCATTTTTGATTTCAGTACCTGTGATGCGACCTGTCCTGATGTTAAGCTCTCTAATAAGTAACCCTACTTTAATATGGGCAATACAAAACTGTAGTCCAAATTAAATGAGAAGCACTGGAACTGAACAGACTACTTATCATTCACATTGGCCAAATGCTTTATGACATTTTGGTAACTTAATATTGACATGTTGACGAGCAAAGCAAGGAAAGATGGAGTTAAGTAAACTTGTAGGTATAATAATTATTAGTGAAGGGAGTAGTTTCTAAAGAAACTGTGGTGCTGAGAAACCGGTCTGTAATTCTTTGGATCAGATTTCGGGCCTTTTTTATAAATCGCGGAAACGTTAGCTTTTTTCCAGTCAGCAGGTAAGAGGCCACAGTCGTAGGGCTGTTGGAAAAGTGCAGTTAAAAGAGGAGTTAGTTCTACGTCAGCTTCTTTAAGAACTCTAGCCGGGAGAAGATCTGGGCCTGCGGCTTTGCTAGTGTCGATATTCTGCAGTAATTTCATGACGCCTAACTCAGGCACAATTAGGTCCGGGATGTCAGGATAAGGCAACGGACCAAGTGACAGCGTAGAACATAATGCATCAATCAATTCCAGCGGTGCCCTTCCCCCCCCCCCCCCCCCCCTTCCTGGGCAACCACGGGGCATTTGCTGAAGTTGTCAGTCCCGGGGGTGGGGCATTCGCAATTTTATCGCGGCCCGGGGGCTGGGCATTAGCCTACCCCGGGGCGACCCCCGGGCATTTGACACACGTGTTTTCGAATTAACATGGAAGAGTTTATCGGAAAAGACGAGGCCTTCGTTAAAGACTGGCTTGTCCGTCACGGACTCGAAAAACTTGTGGATGTTTTTAAAGGTATGTTTTCTCAATTTTAGGTATTTCTTCATTTATACTTGTAAGCATATGAATATATAAAAGCGACAAGGTGAACTAATATCACAAAACAATCACTGACGTGAAGACTGCGTAAACACGACTACTTCGCATTTGGCATTCAAAACTAGCCTAGCAATTTTTAAATTCATGAAAGCGGAGTTATATGAAACACTGTTGCGAATTCAAATGATGCGGTCTTCAAGACAGATCTTGCGAGCGTAAAATGCGATAAAAGATCATTTAAGATGTCTTGACTCTTGACAGACAAAGTAGCCTGCGAATACAGGCGCCTATTGGAAGGCGACGATCCCGGGGGCGGGGCATTTGCCCTCTTTCTTCGTCCCCATCCCGGGGCATTTACACAGCTTATGTTTCCCCACCCCGGGGAATTTGCCTATTTAAAAAAAAAAGTGCCAATGCCCGGGGGTTAGCCCGGGGGGGGGGGGGGGGAAGGGGGGTAGGGATGGGCACTGCTGGAATTGACTGATGCATAAGTCCTCAAGAGTAAAGACACTTTCATCCTGTTGACGCATGCAGGACCTCAGCTTTGGCACGATCGAAGGCGCAAACTCGGTTATTCCAAAACAGAGTTGGAATACCAGTCAATTCAGCACGGAGGAGTTTAAGATTTGACCACGCCCTCTTGCCCTGACACCTCCGCCAATGGAATTGCCAGGGTCTGCTGTTTGGAGACCACCTATTATCTCGTTTACATATTTCCCGTGTGTATCACGACTGCGTTTGAGAGAAGCGTTACGGAGCTGTTTAAGGGATTTTTTGTGTTACTAGATTGATCAGCAGGCGTTACAAGTATACAAGTACTAGGTACCAACTCCTTCTCCTTTTAGAGTATTTTGATTAGTGTCCAGTCCATTTTCGGTTTAGGAGACTCGCTGTCCCTTGTGGCAAGTCAAGGAAGGTTACGTCTTTACGATTTCACTTATGTTTTCGAAATGATGTGATCGTCATTCTCCATAAGGATCGTTAGCCATTCAGTCTGTGCGATAATATTGAACCAAGCTGTATTGTTGTCATATATGGGAGTTTCTTGTTGTAAAGCACACGAACCATTGCATGAAGATAGCTACGATGCGGAGAACGGAACTAGGACAGTGGCTAATGTGATTGCCAACCCCAATCACACCGATCGACTTGTGTTGGAAGCTCTTCGCGCCGTACGGAAACTTGCGGGAAAGTAAGACAAAGATTTGTATGTTGTGGATTCTGTTGTGCTGTAATAAGAAGCTCTGTGCATTTACTGAATAAGCTAAGCAAGGACAGCAAATCTTTATAGAAATATCGATTACAGTTAAGCTTAATCTTTAAGCTTAATATTAACCTTTACCAAGCAACGGAAAGTGAAAGGTTGATGATATATTTGAGGATTAATTGTAAGTCCCAAGTTAATTTCTTTGTGTTATTAGTTTCCTTTGCTGAAATACAGAATAACACACCCCTGCTAGCTCGACAGTACTCACGTTATTTTTCATCACTGTAGTACTAATACTGTAACACATCTGTCACCTTCAAATCTGAGGACCTGGGCCAGGTTGTTCGAAAGCCGATTAACTTAATCCAGGATTAGCGTAAACTTTTGTTTCATGTTTTCAACTTTTTGGTGAAAGTTTCTTTTGCCTAGTTTTGTTTTTTGAAGATTGACTTCTTCTAATGTAAAGTTTTGCCGAATATCAGTGTTGAACAACATTTTGAAGTAGAGAAATAAAGTCCTTGGTTAATTTTTAATCTGGGATTAACATTAATTGGCTTTTGAGCAACCCCGCCTGTTCTTTTTGTATTGTTTTGACCTGATATCCTCAGTTGTATTTCAAGCATAGATTAGCTGTGAAGGTGAAGATGTAAATATTTTGACTGCATAGAGTGCGGAATGAAATTTTCTTAGTTGTTATTGGCTTGAGTTGCTTTGTAAGAAATATCAGTTCAGTCAAGGTGGCTGGAACCAGTTTCACTACTTTTTAGAGACCTTCTTAGAAAGGTTATAACTACTATATATACTGTATCAGGTAACAGCAATGTTATGGGACCATTAATTAACCCTTTCACTCCCAAGAGTGCCACTTATAGATTTTACTCTGTCTACTGCCAGCCGATTTTACTGGTCAATGGGGAACCCCACGGGGGTGAAACGGTTAACAACAGCTAGATTCACTCAAAAACTATGTCCCCATTAATTAACCCCCACGGGGGTGAAAGGGTAAAAAAAACACCAAAGTTGCTTAACAAAATGCATCCACTATTGTGATGTATAGGTTACCATGGCAACATGAAAGCTTTCTAAAAACATCCTATATCTCGTCCTTACCTGCTCGTATCTCAAGAATGAACTCAGTGCCCCCATTTTTATTGCAGAATAGTAATTAGCAATCAGAGAAAGGGGTTACAGAGAGGGAGGGCTGGGACTAATTTCCCCTCCCCCCCCCCCCAAAAAAAAAACCTCTTTTTTTCTTACAGTGCTGTTTTCGGGTTGACCAAAGACTTGGTAATTTACACTACTGGTACATATACAAAGCCTTCTCCCCCCCTCTAGATCTCTAGCCCCACTTTCAAAATTAATATACCTCACGGCCCCTGTGCTCAAGATAGAACTATCGGCAAAGTTTTAAAGAAATCATGGGAGCCAATTCACAGCTACCTTAAATGTTCGAAAAATTTAAGGTAGAGCTCTCTGATTTTTCTCAAATTATTCATTTCATAACCTTTCTAATGGTGTATGGTTTTTAGGGTTTCCTTGAAAATGGCTTGCGTACAATTTTTTTTTCTGGCGGACACATCCAATGGTTTGAAGTTCCTGTGAATTTATTGACTCTGCAATACTGCTCATGCCAGCTGTGCTGTTTTCTTTGCCTTATATTGTCAGGTAGAGCCAGGCATCTTTAAATTACCTTCATTTTTGAATTCTTACTTGCAGTAATGTAGAACCTCCAGAGAGCATGATGATTTTACACTCTCTAGCAGAAGAAGGTGAGAAGTAATAATGTACAGTTGTGTGAATAAAGAGCCTCGTGGAGGCAGTGTTGTGGAGTGGGTAAGGCACTGACTTAACACTTCCCCTCCAAAGAGTGAGACTCGTCAATTTTACTCTGTCTGAATCCAGACAATTTTATGGTCACTGGGGGCCAACTGAGGGGTGAAAGGGCTAATAATGTACAAACACTCTACTTACTAATTATGCAATCGCATAACTAATAGATGGAACTAGAAAAGCGAACCAAATGCCCGGAGGAGCCAAGAATGGATGTAAGTGAGCCCACATGGTTCTTAAAAAGAAGGTTTTATTGCAGATTTCGCTAATTGGAAATCCATGTCAGGAAGGATTTCAATTAGTGAGATCTGCGACATAATCTGTTTCAAACTTTGTGTTCAATTGGATCTCCCAATCAAGCGCACCCTAATTACAGACGCTTTAAACTCCTAAGTTAACCAAGAAAATTAATCCTAAATTGACAGTTCAATAATAACTTTCGGTGCACTTACATCTATTGCGAGTTTTCTTAAATGCCCTTGAATGCTGCATACATAAATCGGAGCAACCTGTGAGTGGTGAAAACTCTTATCAGTAGGTAGTAAGAAACTAATAAAAACCAAGCAACAAAAGCCCGGTTTACACTACAGAAATTTTTTGGCACGGCTCAGGTGAAATTAGTGTGGGTTCCAAAAAAAAAGGTTCGGCTCGGATAAAATTTGCAGTGTAAACAACCTGTCAGTACCAAATTTCATCCTTGCGGAACCAAAATTCTTACCCGTGCTGGGACCTTTGGCGAGGTAGTCCAAGTACGGGTAAAAATGGTACGGGTGCTGAAAAAATAGGCACGGTTCGGATAGAACAGGTAGTGTAAACACTTTAAAGGGCCAAATTTGAGCCTTAATTCATATAGGCTAGTGTTTTTTTTTGTGCATATTTCAAGATGGCTGCTCATTCTCCACCAAAATCATGCGAACGTTCTTGATTATAATTGAACTGCGCATGTCTACAAGAGAACTTACCCGGGCCCAAAAATTTTTGCATGGTATCTTTGATACGGTAAAAATGGTGTAGTGTAAACAAAGGTTGCCGATCTCTTTACTCTTTACTGGTAAAAGATGTGTTAGCTGAAAAAATCTTACTTTTGTACCAAACCAATTTACTGTGTGAGGCAAGAGCCATTGCTTGTCTTCCCTGCCAAAGAAAAGAAAGAGTCTTCCTGCTTTCACCAAACATGATCTTATGTAATTCTGGATTTTTGTTCTTTTTGGTTTCCAGAGGAGGGATGGCTAGATGTTGTTAAGTCCTGCATCTTTGCAATCCCTCTTGAAGATTCACTTGGAGCAGCTTTTGTTTGTCTAATTCTTGACGAGTGCCCTCTTCCTACTAAGGTAAGAATAATGTTTATTACTGGTATTCACTGGCCATCTGGTTGGTATTTAAAAAACTAAACAATAACCACGACCGTGAGTTCAGTATTACTGTATTAGGGAAAAAAAGAAATATTTTTAACAGCCTCTATGGCCACTTTAACCAGTTCACCCTTAGGAGAGAGACTTTTATTTAGTACCGGTAATTGATTTTGCTCTGTGCAACGCCAGAAGATTTTACTCAATATAACACAGAGGAAACAGCTTTTTCCAAAACAGACCAACCAAGACCAGTGAATGTCTTTTTTTTTTGTTCTGTGAAAATATAATTTGAACTTGTAACTTATTTACTTCCCTTAGGATGCAATACAAACTCTTTTGTCAAGACTGAATTTATCAAAAAACCTCAAGAAACTTGTTTTCTGCACTGCTCAAGGGACAAGAGAAAGTGCTCTTACGTCGTCAATTTGCAGAAATCTGGCTGTGGTGTTGGCTTGCTTAGCTGACAAGTTAGCTGGTTAGTAAAATGTACACTGGTAACAAGGGCGAAAAATTATCAACAGATAGCATGAGATTTAATAATATTGTGGAATAGGAATGTGGAAGAGACCAACAGGATGGAAAACAGGGAACTTAAACGGGACGGTAGGAAGGTTGCATCAAGAGAAAGAGAAATAGGGACACTAATATAAGAGAAAGTAACTAGGAATGAGCATGGGAGGGTCCTAAGGAACATGGGAACAAAGGGATGGGAATCTGTTGGGATAAAACGAAAGTGAGGAGGGTTAAACAAGATGAGAAAGAAAAGTGTGTTAAATAAGGGAGTCAGAGTAGATTGTTGAAACAGGAGCAATGATGTACAGGGAGAGATGAACTACGAGCTTTTAATGAAGATGCACTAGCTGGTGCTGGTGATTACCAAAGTGGTTGTGCTTCTCTTTAGTCCTTTCAATTCTGGAGTTTTTAAATCCCCATTTATTTCTCACAAGTTTTCTGGGAAATATCTGGAATCATGAATATGTAGTTTTGGTTTGCTGGCTGGGCTGACTGGGGGATGCTCGGGAAAAAATCCCTGAAAAAGTTGAACCTGTGGCCTTCAATTTGCAATGCTCTACAACTTAGCTGCTTTGGACTCTGAACCTGCAGTTCAGTGGCATAGAAGCCACACGTCTCATTTACATCAGTGATAGAGCATCATCCCAACTAGTGACCAGAATCCAGTCGTTCGAAAGCCGATTAATACTGATCCTAGATAAATACGGACCCAGGTTTGAATTTTTCCTGTCAAAAGAACCTTCACATTGTTATTTTATGCTGAAGGAAGGGAGAAGTCTCAGTCAAAGTGAATAACTACTTGTGATAATCTGGTGGAAACGTTTTGGAATAGAAAATAAACTGCAAAGTTTCCAGTAATCCTAGATTACCTTTATCATCAGGCTTTGAGCAACTGGACCCAGAAGGTCATTATCTTGGACTCTTTTTAGGAGCACTCAGGATTTCTTCCTCATTATCCCCAAGTCAACAGCCCAAAATTAATACTCTTTGTTGTTACCGCCCTGTGGGTTAACACTCACCATCTTAGGTAGGTAAAGGTACACCTTATTTAACGTTGGAAGTTCCTTTACTCTCTAGAGAGTATTCTCCCAGGAAGCTGATGGTGCGCTCATTTTACCCCCCTCTTTCCATCAGTGCTCCGTTTTAAGGGTATTTAAAGCTACTTAGGCTACACTGAAAGGAAAAAAGTCGAAACAAGGATGTGGGATCCGGGGATCGAACTCGGGACCTCTTGCACCAAGGCCGCACACTATCCAACTGTGCCACCCTTGCTCCTTACAATGCCTTGCTCTTCTACAATGAGTACGGAATTATGCTTGTTTATTGTTTCTACAGGGCCAATGAGTATGGTATTGTTAACACAAGGCACCCTGGAGTTCCTCATGCAAAGACTGGTAAAAGCTTGTTATAAATGTCAATAATATCATGTTCAATTTATTCAAGATTATTCATTGCTTTCATGGATAATGAATGATTATTGCGCATGCTTGTAGGAATTTGCAGGAATCCACGCACTTAAAGGGATTTTTACGAAGTCCTCCATGCAGGGGTTGCAGGAATCCGCTACAATAATAAGCCAATTAAACAATGTAGACGTTATTTTTTGTTAAAATAAATGACCATTCACAGGTTGCTTTTTCCAGTTTATTAGGGAGTTTAAGCAAATCACTACGGATGGTGCTACTACAGCTGCCATGACTGAAAAAGTCTGGGGAGAGTACGTCTCGGTGGCCTGCTAAATTTTAAGTTTAGCAAAGCAAAATACAAGGAAACATGGCCTAAGGAGTTTAAAATCTCTTTTATTTAGTTTCTTACAGTCAAATGGCTTTGCTGAAAGGACGATGGCCGTTGTTCCCCTTGCTAGGACGAACAGATTATTTCTGAGCAAAAGCAAACGCTATACACCTTGTACAATAACAACAATTTGATGGATGAAATATACAATTTCAGAGACAAATATCTCAAAGAATATCGAGTGAAAAAGACACGTATATCTATTCTCAAAGCAGCAAAATAGCATCGTATAGTATCCAAATGTAAAACATCTTCACTAAATCCTCAAAGCAAACTTAACCGAAGAAAAACAACCTTGTGCTGAACACGAATATTTCACTTGACTCACTTCGCCATTCCAACATCTTTGCCAAAACTTATTGTAAGTTTAAATACGGATTTGCAAGCTTATGAGAGGCAATCTTGACACAATCCTTGACTTAAATTGAATTTAAAGGATATAGTATCCAATAGAATTCTTAAAATGCCGAGATGTCCGTTGAAACGGGCCAGAGAAGCGAAATAAACCCGACGTAGTAGCCACTACGGCAAAACATCGCGACTCACGTAGTCAGATTTCACACTACGGCTGGATGCAACCGACGTACATGCACAGTGTCTCATTTTGGGAGAAATTTACTTCCGGCAGCCGTATCAGCGCCAGCCGTAGCGATTTGCTTAAGTCCCTATTAGCTATTTGAAGCTACTATTAAGCCTGGTTCTCACTATTGATGACAACAGAAGAACAAGTTCCTGATACTTAATCTGAAATATTCAGGCCAACAAATTGGCCTGGTTTCAACTGAGTGGCTTCATAGCTTAGTTGGTAAGGGCACTGCATCAGCATCACAGGGGTCGTGGGTTCAGATCATGTGAAAGTTACCTGAATTCATTCTTCAGGTGTCTATAAAAAGACAACTGCCTAAATTGTCTAGTTAGTGAGATCATTTTCTCCATTTCACCCCTAAACTGCACTTCACAAACATTTGTCAATCCCTTTCCACCATTGTTCGGAAAACTGCTTTGGTAACCACGTTTTTATCCTTTCAGGAAAAATATGGCATCATTGCAGGAATCTGTAGGAATTTTTAGGAGTCTTGTAGAAATGTACTACCACATATGGTGAATGGAAACATTTAATAATTTTGTTACACTTTTCGCAGCACGTCGGATAATATTTATTTGGCTTACATGTATTTTCCTGACAATAACATACTTCATCCTCCTGAGAAAGTGACTTTTAAATACTATACTTTAGCCAGAGAATGTTTTTTTAAATTTTAACTATAGATATAAATTAATACATGTACATCTTGCTGAACAGCCCTTAGCCATCATTAATTAAATGTGTACTCCTAACTGGAAGTTTTCCACTTAATGAATTTCAGTCAATTGGGGAATGTCCTGGTGTAGTTCTCAACTCAATATTAGCGCTTGAGAAATTTGCACAAACAAGTAAGCAAAACATTTTTTTTTTACGTTGATCACTAAAGAAGTAACGATATTTTAAATTGTAAATTAAGACTAAGGTGAAAAGACTCGGTGAAACAAAGTAATATTGATGCCTCCACAGGGTTTCATATATCAAGCATATAAGAGTGATGATTTCTTTTAGTATAACAGTAAATATGTGTAACGTTTTATCCCTAGAGAGGAGGTTTGATCTTTACCTGGTTTGATATACAGTACAACATAATTATAGATGTTACTGAACTAGCATGTGGTCCGCACCGGGAAAAATAATATTGGTCGCGTTTATTCAGGCTCGGTCCATAAACTTGCAAAAAAGGAACAAGACCAATTATATTTTCCCAGTACAGACTGAACAACAACATATTGGCAGTACTCGGTGGCCTTGTCAGTGTTTTTTTTATCTTCTTCCCATTTCTTTTTTGGCACTTGCTTCTTTGCCTGCTTTTGTTAACAGTTCTGGAAAGTAAAATTTGTAGTGAAACTCCAACATGACTAAAAAAAAATTCTCACATTTTTTTATGTCAGAGAAAATGGAAACTGAAATAGGCCATTTTACAGTTGTTTGCCCAGTGACCAAGCCTATGAATGGCTGTGAGGCTGCCGGTGACCTTGCATTGATACAGACCTTACTGCTTTTATCATGTAAATGGTGTTGTTGTAACGCTAATTAGTCCATATTAACATTACAAAAGCATGAAGATTTGTATCAAAACAGGGTCACTGGCAGCCTCGCTTCCATTGCTAGGCCTGGTAACTTAGCCACAACTGTAAAATAGTCTATTGGGTTCAACAGTTTGGCAACCTACATGTATATACACTGTTGATCAGTCCATCTTAGCGGTCTGTATAGCAAAATTCACACCGCTCAGAGAACCTACCAGCATTCTCCTTTTCATCTCGGACCAGTTTACCTAAGAATAAGAAAATTTATAAGTTCTGGTTACCTGTGGCAAGAATCAATTTTTTGATCCAATCTTGCAGCTTCAAATGCATTGTGTTTTTTTACCAAGTATTGGGCATTCTTATTCACCGAATTGGAGGTGAATGGTACCATGAAGACCATCGATCCATGGAATGGGCCTGAATTATCAAGTACACTAACTTACGGTGTACAAAACAACCGCAACAATGGAAAAACATGTTTTCAAATTTATCTCTGTTTTGGTAATCACAGAAAACCTTCCACAAAGAAACCTATGGTGAAGTCTCCTCCTTTTCTGATAAATTATGTGTAGTATAATCTTCATTCTCAAGTCTTCTCTGACAGCTTTTCCACAATTATAGAGCCTTCCAGATGCGCTCAGTTCTTCTGTTACCTCTTAAAAATTTGAACTATTTACAAGCGAAAGTGGGCAGGGCAGAGACACGTAAATTCCAGCCCATTCCACAGATCGGTTGTTTTCATAGTTACTGTAGTGGGTATTTACCAAGCCACCAAGCCGCAAGGTAAAGGTCCACCACTCGCATGGTTCTAAAGACACTAATGTATTCACCAAGCAAAAACAAGAAAAGAAACCAAAAACTCTCTTCTGAAGGTTATAATTATAATAATTATTATTGCGGGTCTCCAAGTAAGCCAATGGGAATGCTCCAAAAGAGCACAATTTTAATTCACTTGTCTAGCATAATTATATAATACTAGTAGTATGTTATCCTAGAAACAGATAAAGCATTGAGTCTTGCACAACAGGAAAAAACTATAAACTAGTCTGAGGTTGTGTGAGAATAAGGTCCCCTGTGTTGATACTTGCTAAAGGTGAAAACAAGCTAACAATTCGAGATGCTGGAATAGCGGACTTGGTTTCAAAAATAGAGAGAGAATGGCTTGGAAACAAGGACCCTCTGAAACACCAGGCTGGATTTTGCTCTCAGTGGGTTTTAGACAATACATGTAAGTATATATTTACTCTCTTAGTCTGTTATTATTATAAACTATATCAGGAAACAACTGCATCAAGCTGAGTGGAAAATAACGTGACCGCAAAGTTCAGGGTCCTCCACTTTGCTTCTACATGTGTTTTGTTGGAACGTGCTAACAAAAAAATCAGAAAAAAAAACATGTTAGAAAACCTGCTCTACCGTGCAAAACACACAATTGAAACAAGGTTCTCCTTCGGCTCATAGTTAACTATGAATGCTTACTTCCCTGGCCTGTAGAATGATAGCTTTCTAATTAATATTATTTAACTGGTAAGAACTTTTTAAATGGGGCACAGCACAACATTTTCACCAGAACCATCTATGTTAGCCACTGAAAAGGACTTCTTTTCTTCTTTCCACATGATTGTCTCCTCAACACATGTTTTCAGTTCCATGTAAGGTGAGCTTATACTCTATTATACAAGTACATCCTGGTAACCCATCCATGTGCCCCCATTAAAAGGGATAGGAAGGAGCTACCCTTCACATTTTCAAAATCAGTGGACAGAGAGAGGGAAAGGGAGGGTGCTAGGATGCTAATGCCAACACTTGATAACAGCTGCTCAACACACTTCAAACTGTGCTACAGTGTAATTATAAATGAATGCAAGGAACATTAAATTCAAGAGAACATGGGATATTGTGTATACACGCATATGCATATCTGATCAATGCTGATTGCTGATCACAATAAATAGATGACTAGAGGTGCCTTCTTCTTAACTCTGTTAAATTACATTTTCCCCTTTCCCTCCTAAAGACCCATATCACTCAATGTCCAAACAAAAGATTTTGCCTGTTGAACCTCTCATTCAGTGTGAGGCTGGACAGGCAAAGACAATGCAAAGACAAAGCCTTTATTCCCCACAGACTCCAAAATGGCCGCCGAGTGATAAACGTGAATTTGAAGTAAGGGTTACACTTGCAGTTTTTACTCTGTTTAACAGCAGACAATATTATTTAACAATAATTCTATTCACCAAAGGCGAGGTGAATATCGGTGAATAAAAACCGAGATCAAGTCGAGGTTTTTAATAAGTGATTATTTGAAAAATATGAAGTTAGTTTAAATCAATTCATTTTTTTGTCTGTTACCTCGACAAAGGGCTTGAGGGCATTTTGAAAAAAACCGCTTAGGTGATTATTGCAAAATAATCACCTCAAGTGCCACCAATCAGGGCAGAGAATTTTCAATAATCATCTATGTAATTATACTAAAAATAATTATTTTTCTTGTCAGTGGGGACCTTTTCCGGGTAAAAGGTTTAATAAACTTTTATTTTTGCAGTTAGTAAAAGTTTCTCATTTATTTTAGAGTAACTTAAAATATGATGTCCTTTCACTAAATTTGTG
>NC_090892.1:48357721-48360221 GCF_036669925.1 Montipora capricornis | reverse complement strand
AAAGCAAGTGTTCTGTTTAGAACAAACGTGTCTTCTCTACTGGCGTATCATTTCTGAAAATGTCTTGGACAAACAATGCAGCGAATCAGAATTTCATTTACCATAAAGTTCGTGATTAGTTTCGCTTCGTTTTACCGCACTTTTAGCCAGGCTGCATTAGCCTTTCTTCTCCTCCATTCCCCAGAGAGGTCGCTCATGGACACAGATAAATATTCTACAGAAACAAAGGACTTCGTCTCTAAACAAAATTGGCTGCGTGCTGTATGACCGTAAGGTTTATTTGACGAATTTTTTTCTTGCTTTCTATTTTTCAGAGCTGGATTTTTTGCTGGTGCTAGCTTTATGTCTTTTCAGCACTGCATTTTTAATTTTGGAGCCCAACCTTTCAAGTGAGTCTTGCTTTCTTCTGTTTTCCGATCCCATTTGGAGAGGATCTTTGCTAACGTCATTGTTAGTAGCTTCAAGAAAGCGTCTTCTCATACGCAAACTGGCCGTTCAACTGTTAAAAGAACTTGTCAAAATACGCTTCCTCTCAGAGAAATATTAGCCATGAAAAACTAACAACTGGATTATTGAGTGGCAGAAAGCGTTGATAAGCCGATAAGAGTTTTGCAGAATTTGAAATTGTTGAAACAAAATTACGCAAAGGTTAGCTGGTATGTGGGGCTCAAATTTTCACGGACAGGCGATGATGCAATGTTCAGAATTCTTTTTTTTGGAGGATTGGTACGAATTTAATGAACTTATGACACTGATACTGAGTCAAATTGTACACAAAGGTTCCCCTATAAAACGAGTGCCTCGATCATGCGCTTTAATTTTTTTGTCGAGTTCTTTCATTGGAAAGATGCTTTGCATGACAGGCGAGACTGAGAACTGGGGTATTTTTTTAGCTTCAGTTGTTAAGCACCCATAGCACTGATCTTTTGTAGACATCTATTAGTCTTTCGTCTTAAGATGGGGAAATTGTGTTGTATGCAGCAAACGGACACAGCTCCGATTTCACTCAAATACTTGGGTTAGAGTATTGAACAAGCATTGAAGTGCAGCACACTTTTAAACCTATAATTCAGGCCTTGGGGCTTTGAAAACACTGTTGGTCTTGATAGTTGTCTGTAGCTGTGGAGGAAAAAAATTATGAAGACAATCTTTTAAAGAAATCGTGAAAATTGAGTGTTTTAAGTGTTTTTCAAAGTGCAAAGTTGTGATATCCACCCCGCCATATAAAGCACCTTAAGGATCTCCCCAAGCAGTCTCTCGACTTCTTACTTTCCAATGTCGCCTGCAGGTTTCCTCCAAAAGTTCCGTTCCAGAGCTTCAACGATCATGCGAATATGAAAGCAGAGGACAAGATTGTTTTACCAAGGTAAGAAGCAAATACCACGTAGTTATTTAGAAGCAGGTACAGCTGTCGGATTCAATCGTCATTTGGCTCATTTCGAAGTCAGTTAAAAGATATGGGGCAGAGAAATCACTCTTGCCTTGATTTTTGACCCTCTACTTGTGCAAACTAGGAAGACTCCATCACTTCTGCTTTGAATGGGCGGCTCTATCCGAGTTAATCGATTGGGTTCCACTTTGTACCTGCCGTTTGTTCGTTTACCGACCACTGTTTATAGTGTTCGGATGCGCCGGAATAGCGCGCTATCAGCATTTGTTTTGAAGCTTTTCAGAAGAAAGAATCTATGACTGAGGTAATGTTCGGTGCTTTTCCACCCCTTTCCACTTTTTATAATGATTTTCATCAACCCGGCGTGTTAAGCATGATTTACGGAAATTGGAAATGGACCTGAAACATTATTGAGCAATACTTTCGCTTGTTTGTCCCCTGCAGAGGCTCAAAGAGTGTTCTCTCTCTAGAGCGCCCACTGAATAAGGAAGTGCAAGGATGAAATAAGTTAGTAGCGTAGTGGGAATCCTTAGGTTTGCGGCAGGTAGATCGTATAGGCATTCCCGTCTGCACACACATTGTGAAACGAAATCGCGAATACTAATCGAACCTCGTCTCTTAGAAGAGTACAAAAATTTAGCAAAACTTAGCAATGCCAATATGGAAGCTTCAAGTCAAGGTGAAGGGAAAAACGCCGCACCTCCGGTTGCCGTCTGTCTCTCAAAACATTTCTTGACTTGAGGATTGTGTCTACGGGCGAGCTACAGGTGCCACTGCACTTAAAGTTTCTTTTGCATTCTGGATTAATGATAAAGCCTAGTGACATGGTGCGTGACAGTCCGTAGTGATATGATAGTTCAAACTCTTGGTCTTTTTTTCCGCGGACAATCGTTTAGTATTATTGGATTTGAAATTTTCACGTTTAACCAGCCGCATGATAGCCTCCTACGCAAACGTTCTTACGGGTTCGTCACGCAATCATTCCTCCCCATTGCGTGACGAACCCGTAAGCACGTTTGCGTAGGAGGCTAGCCGCATGATAGTCAGTGGTAATTTTGTCCTGGCATTTTCTCGCTACAAGAAGCTTTGGCAACAACCTTGCGTTACTCA
>NC_090892.1:48347721-48352721 GCF_036669925.1 Montipora capricornis | reverse complement strand
ACAAAAATATTTCACTCTGATTTATAATGAGAATCCAAACTGACTTAAATATTGCAATGGAAATGAAAATATTTTCAACTGTCATCAAGTAGACCTGTCCATGTCAGTGGAATTTTTCCTGGAAGTCAACAGACAGTGACACCACCTGCAGTTCAAGACCACTGGAAATTAGCAATATTAACAACATCTAGGTTGCCAGAGTAAACTAACTACTTATTCTAACTCTTCAACGTGGTCTTTGCAGTCAACAGTTGTTTACTTATTCTGATGTGTGATAAATAAGCCAATAAAATAAGTACAATGTACGTAACAAAAAAAAATAAATGGATAAAATATATGATTACTATTGATATTATGGCTACATAGTGGCAAATGTTGCCTCCTGATCAACAAAAATTTGGGTCATAAGGCAAATAGATTTTTAAGGTGCAACAGACATAATTTCCAAGAAATCAGGAAGAGCACTGAAGACCGGAGCTTTGTGATTCAGAGGTTCATGGCAGGGTATGATGACGTGCAAACCAAACCTCTTCAATATCTTGCTTAACATTGGCCTGAAGAGAGAAAAAAAGATGACGTCACAAACCACTTTTCATTCAAAATTTGAAAGAATTTCGGTAAATGCAAAGACGGGGACCTATGCCTCCACTTGGGTGGTCATGGATCAAACAAGTGCTGATTTTGCTTGGTTTTACAAAACAACATTTCAAGGCAATGGAGACTCGCACAACCCACTGGGCTTGCATGGCCGAAGTTCATCCCGGTTTTAGTAGCAATGTAGTTTGCAGGGTTACCCCTTAACAGTATACTTTGAGGAGAAGAGCCAGAAAACCTTGCTTCCTGTCAGGAGATTAAGGGTGCGTTCGATTGACCGTATTCCAGAATAGGAATACATGGAATACAAGTCGTTTTTGCGGAGATTCACATTAAAATTGTCAACATTTGCTAAAATGCTATTTTAAACATTTTTTTTATCATCCTTGCAGCTTCGAAATGCGCCAAAGATACCGTTTTAATCATCACTCCACGTATTCTTATTCCGGAATAGGGTCAATCGAACGCGCCCTAAATTTTATATCAACTACAGAGAATACTAGGGTTTGGTGGACCACGTGTCAACGTACCAGCAACTCTGAGATATAGTGTAAAACTTCAGTGGTTTTTTGAAGCCATTGAAAGTGGATGCTGCTGAGCAAGTGTATGCTCCCATATTTCTAAAATACAGCCACTCACCAACACCAATCTATGAAAAATCAAAGCCAAAGGAATTCGTCAGAAGCAACTAACACAAAACATTTCAAAATCAACCAGTTGGTAAATAAAATTTGCCGGCCCATGACTTTGTAGAGCCTGCCAACAAGAGGAGCAAATTGTCCATTCAGGACCTACAACAAACGACCAACACTCTTGGATGCGAGTTACATGCTTTTCAACTATTTATGACCGAACTTGTAACTACTCAAGAATTCAAGTAGCTTGATAGGTAGAGCATCCGTCCCACATTACAGAGTTCATGGGTTTGAATTCTGTTGTCCTATCACTTGTCGCCAAGAAACTAGTTTCCCACCCTTTCCATGGACACATTACACCTTAAAACATCAATAGTTGCAGTTGGTAAAAATATAATAATATACACCCTTTTAATAAGTCTAATATATGCCTTTTTCGGCTAATGACGTCAAACTCATGCCTTTAAAATTTATTCAGAAAATGTACAAAGGCTTCAAACAAGAAAAGAAATCGGAAACGTTTTAGGCCTTTGTACATTACTAAATAAAATTTGAAAGCAAGAGTTCGACGTCATTAGCGGAAAAAGGCAAAACGGTGTATATTATACTGACGCTTGCTACCACACGGAAAAAGGATGAACAAATACACAATAAACTAACAATCTGGGGGAGAGAGAGACAGAACAAACAAAATTGTTGTTAATGAAGCATTTTCCTGATATATGTTTTTGTATCTTTTTCTGAGAAGAAGAATGTAAACAGCAAAAGGCTGCCCAATTTCCTCTTTTTATCTGCAAACTGTAGCCAGCAATGGCTTCCAAGATCGCTGTCAATATCAGCAGCTGCTGCATGTTTTAATTAATAACTTGCACATTGTTTCAACCTGCACATGTATGAGCTATTCAGCATACATCCATTTTAAGTTGAGAGCAAAGTCTTTCATACCTTTGGTAACATAACACTCTTGGTAATGCAGTCAAGGGAATCACAAGTAGGACCCCAAACACTACAAGGGAATTTGACAGCATCCTTGTCTTTCACACCAAGGACTTCAGGATGCACTGTTGCATGATCAAACACCAGGCAGTTGAACGAACCATAAACACCATCGTTCACATAATACATGAAGCCCTGAAAACAAAAGAGATAAAATTTACTTCAGATCAAGCACTAACAGTAGCCAGGAGGGGTGATCCTGCAATAAACTAACAAGGCTTCTTTCTAAATTTAACACAAATAAAATTCTAACTCTTTGCTCAGGATTCACAACATTTCTTAATACTTTCATAACATTTTAAAACTTCCTTGATACCTTTAATGGCTTGCTTTATATCCACCAACTGACCAATAATAATTATTTATTTCTACATAATTAAAAAAATGTACCCCACAAAGGAAAATTTAACTGAAAATTTCCAATACAAGTATAATTTCCTATGATTCCATAATTTTTGCCTAAGTTACAGGTTTTCTCTAATAAGTATCCAACTCACCAGTTCACAAGAGTCTTCCAATCCAGCAACTTCCAAAGACTTGTCATCCTCTATTATCTGGCTTCCCTTCACAGTGCGGCAGGCAACTATGTTGACAGCAAGAGTAAAGGCAGAAGCCGAATAGAAGCGCCCTGGTTCAGCTATGATATGCACACCTGAGCTGGCTGGAAACTGCTCTTCCAGCAATGGGTTCAGGATGGCACACACCTAAAAGGGAGACAAGATCAACAAGATTGTTTTGATCTTATAGTGGAAACCCGACTTTCTCAGTCTCTTATATGTACTCAAAAACTACAACACTCAGGGAAGGGTAGGTGCCCAACAGACGTAAACCATGAGCAGTCAACTCCTACCCCCTTTAAAAAAAACAACAACCTGTTTATTTACTAAAAGGGTACAGTCAGAGAGACAACCATCATCTCTAAATTTAGAGATCATGTAAAGAGACATTGTAGGATTGCTGATCAAAATTAATCAGCAAGCATTTCCCTTGGTGCATTTCTGGACAAAATGCTCTTCAAAACAGCTCCCTTCTCACTCTCAATGTGACCAATACATGCCCTTTAACTCATGAACACAAGAAATCAGTGCGAGTTCAGAAAAAAAACTGCTGATTAACAGGGGGACCCTTATTGCTCCTTTTTACACATGCCACAGTATATAAAACTTAGCTAACCTCTTCAAATGTAATAGCTGCATCCGGAGTTCCAGGAAATCCTCCTCCGATGTCCAATATGGTGAATTTGAAGCCCATTTGAGTCTGAATAACATAGGTTTAAATATATGATAGAGCTGCAATTTAAACACTTTCACACCCTTGAGGTCAGGCAATGCCTGGAATTTTTTAAACAAATAACCTTTACACAAAAGAGATTAAAGGGCAGACTCCACTTCCCTTCCAAATTAAGGAACCTTTCTTTTAAAAAATTGACTTTACTTACTGCAAGATCAAACACCCTGCGGGCTGCTGAGACAGCTGTACCAAATGCCCTTGCATCATAACACCCGCTGCCAACATGAAAGCTAAAAAGGAAATTAGATGAAAGCATCACAACCTGTAAAAAGTTTGCAATGTTGATGGAAAAGCTAGGCATTGAAATTGATATTGACATCTTTGGATAATGTTGACCCTGCCAGCAACTTCTCACATACAGTACATGTAGGCGGAGAGACAGGGTGCTGCCCACTGGCTGTTAGAAGACCACGGGAGTAATATCCACAAGGTTCCAAATTCAAACCCAATCACACCAAAAAAAGGATAAATGTGCCTTTGTAACGTAGTCTACCAACTGCCACATGTTCTGTTCTTGTTTTTTTAAGGACCATTAACTGTTTGCACTTGTTCATGAAAGTGTGCACAATGTTGAAAACCCACAACTGTCCACAAGGGGAACTTTGACCCCTTTGTGGTCAGCCTGGTCGTATTCGTTTCAAGGGTAAGACATAAGCTAGAAGTCAAAATGTAGCCTGAGTGCTCAAAAACAAAGACTACTTCTAACGAGGTCACCTTCTGCAAAGGTATTTTCATTTTCATTGAAATCCATGTACAGGTAATGAAAACAAAAAATTAATAACTAAGCATTACCTTACACCAATAACATTTAACTTCAGATCATGGGAAACCTGAAGAAGGTGACGGCACTGCTTCAAAGGAGCACCATACTTAATTCCAAGCTGGCAGAGTGACTTGGAGTCATCCGTGCGAATGCGAAGTAACAACCTGCAGAAGTTTACAATAATGAAAATCAAGATGCTGCATTAGATACACCACATGACATAATCTAGCACAAACTGCAGAAAATAATGATGATTTACCTGGCAGTTGGGTATATCTTTTTAATTTTGTGAAGTTCCATCTCGTTATCAAATGTCATAAGGGAAATTCCATGTTCTGCTGCAAACCTAAAAAACACAGGGTTGCTTTTGTTACCATAAAAAATTCAAGGTGTTTAAAAAATGAATCAGCTTCACTTCAAAGTTGCATGACTGCAAGAACAATCAAAGAATCCTGACAAGTTTAATTTGAGCTTGCTTACTAACCTGATATGTGATGCCTGTTTACAAGGGTTGGCATACACAATTTTGGATGGCAGTACACCCAAACCTAACATTGTCTGCATCTCAGTCTACAAAAAAAAAAAAACGGTTTCACTTATAAGAAATGCTTCCAGGCCAACTTTCCCCGCTGTAACAAGTCTGTCTGAAGAAGTCTGCCAACTGAAGCCTGGCCAAAAAACGAAACCATGTAATTCAGGAGCAACAATAAAAGACAAAGAAA
>NC_090892.1:48327721-48340221 GCF_036669925.1 Montipora capricornis | reverse complement strand
ATGACTCCTGCGGAATGATTTGACTTTTCTTGAAAGAATAACCAAGATCTTGAGTTCAGCCGCAACTGACGTTACAGGACATTTTTAGGAAAACAATTTATTCTCTCCCATATTGTTTTGGATTTTGCTGCTTTAAATGCAAGGCTTTGTAGATTGACTGAACTCAATATAAACATTCACATCATCAGTATGCACTGACTGAGTTTTGTTTCCTCCTTTGTTGGCTACGATTTTCCCTCTGCGAACAAAATTATCAGTCAATAGTTTGTTTCGGAACTCTCAGTTCCTGTCCTATTTGAGATGGTTGACTTCCCCTTCTAAGCAGCTTTCAGCAATTTTCTGCCAAGCAAAACTAGGAATTGCCTTTTCTTGCATGGTGAAGGCACTTGTTTCAAAATAACAATGAAAAGCAATGTTGAAATACATGCAGCTAATTCCAGGAATCGCACCAGTCTTACTTCATATATGAAGTGAGTTCTACACTTCGATTTATTTAGCTGTTTAACCCTTTTACTCATAAGCTGGTCTGAACCAGACATACTTAGTATTTTATTCTGTCTAACACCAGACGATTGCACTCGTCAATAGGGAACCCCCAGGAGTCAATGGCTTAATTAAACAACAATTTTGGAAGAAGTAAGAGTACGGACTCAATCTTGGATTGCTTGTGTCTAAGCATCCCCAAATGACCACTTGTCTACTGGACAAGCAATGCAAATACATGTAGTCACTAATTTTAAGGAATTCAAATGAGATGGCCGTTACAACATGTTGAAAGCTAACCAAACAAAAATGGGTCTAAAAGTGAGTGTTCAGACTTAATTTTGCAAATCAGCACTGGTTGAAATGAGCGCTCTGGTGCGAATACTATTGATGTGTACTTTACATCATTAATGTGAAATGTCCACAATCCTTCTCTCTGTGCCAACAGCCAATAATTATTACAACCCGGCACGAACCCAGTGTGATTCCTGTACATGTATTTAGTCGCTAGTGTCAAAATAATCTCTCATGGAACTGCACCAAATTCCCACAACGTATGATGCGAAATTCTCGAGTTCGTTTTAAAGTTTGCTATTTGATTAAGAGTTATGTAATGAAATCCCCAAGTTCGAAGAAAACTTTGGGAAATTAAAACTAACTTTAAAAACTGCCTGTCAAAAGTTTTGTGAAATGCACTGCAATACAGACCAAAAAGTGACTGGCCTTTGAAGTTGTCATGAGAAAATGAGAATTTCTCATCGTGGCTCTTCATCAGCAACAAAACCTTGCAATAATCAGTTTGCAGCAAACTTAGCGGACAACCGGAAATAGGCAAAATTAATAAACGGCATATTCTAGCCATTGTGATTTGTCATTATCACAGCACTTGCAGTCCAATTAAAATTCCAATTCATATTACAACAATAATAAGTGTCACGTCCTTCAGCAGGTATTCCCACCTTTTGGTTGATAACGTTTCTATTCGCTGTTGTTTATTGCCCATACCGAGGGCTGGTACTTTGGCTCTGGGATACAGGATAATTTAAGGTTATCTCTAAAAGCTGGAAGGACATGTCAGCAATTTGAACGTTTTTAATATCCAATCATTTCACTCTGTTCAACAAATGCTACACAACACAATCCAAACTCAATCCTGTATTTTATAATAAACAACACTGCAACAAAACAGGAATGGTTCGAAAGTGTGGCACACATTTTTATGCACAGATTTCGATGTGATTAGTCGATATTCTGTAGCGAACATAACGTGATATGCAAAGTACACTAACAAGAATTTAAAAAGGCATGTGTAGACATCAATCCTCTAAAGTCTAGCAGCCATTTCTTAAGTGTGTATTAAACGTAAGAATTCGTGCGCAAAGTTAAAACAACTATACATAAGTTATAAAGATTGGGACCGTGGAACGAGTTCTTCTGATGAACGACTCCCATTTCATGATGTTGCTACTCACACGACTTATCACCAAAATACGCCCTTAGCAAACGCTAGCTTGGGTCAGAATCCACGTTAAAGGTGAACTCGAACTTCTCCTTCTTAAGGAACTCCGCCTCTGGGCAGTTGGAGTAAATGTTTGCGGTATGGCCGACCTAGAAGACAAAGGGAATTATTTCAGAGTATACAACGTGGCTTTGGTTGGTCTGGTATCACTTAGCTTTTTAAGGTAAACCTTTCCTTCTTAACACAGCCTACCTTCACAGCCGAGTAGCAGCGGACAATTCCTCCCTCTTTTAAACGCGGAATGATGGCTATGTTAACGTGAACACTTGAGAAATTACACTGACGACGAAAACAACCTCCGACATAAAATCCAAAATGGCTTCAGCTCTCGCATCAAAAGACAGATTCCGCAAGAGCGTTCACCTGACACTAGTAAGTGGCCTCTGATTGGCTCGTTATCACATGTCGCAAAGTGTGTAACAGTGTCGCAATACATGTGGGAAGAAAAAGTGGGAAATGAAAAAAACGAAAAAAAATGCAGACAGGAATAAAAACCAAAAGCCCAAACGAACCTTGCCAACGTTGGCAGTGAGAAACTTTATCTCTATTTTTAGCATATTTCTTGTCGTTTTATGTCAATCAATTTCGTTAATTCTGATAAATCCACTCAGTTGTATTTTTGGATTTAAATTTATCTGTAACTGAATAATAATCGCTTCTGATGATGTATGTTACAACATACGAAACGTTAAGTTTCTGAAAAGTTATGCAATTCAAGCAAATGTTTGTAACCGCTGTTTGTGTTTTATTCTCATTGAAATTTAAATATCCCAAGTCAAAGAATTATTAAGAGGAAACTCTGTCCAGAGTGCCACCCAAGATAGCATGCACTTTATTAACCTCTAACAGATATCTCTATTGCCATATAGGTGATACAAGCCAACGTTCGAAAAATCCCTTCTTATCTCCCTTTCCTTTCCTTTCCCTTCTCATCACTTGCTCTTAAATTCGTCGAAACTAATCATTTTGTCCCTTTTAAATTAAGGTCTTTTAAGATTTCACTGTCTCAAAGTTTTCTATCATTCCTCCTCAAGTTATTTTCCCATGATAACATGGTTGCAGATAAGATAAGTTAAGTTCAACGCCCCTCAAGCCTTATATTAAGCAAGAGATCAGCTCATCATTATAAGTGTGGGGAAGGTAAATACAAATAGATGGAAGCTCCCTTATACTGGCCCGGTCTTTTCCATGCAGAACTTAACCTTTGCCTTCCAAGAATACAAGAATACAAAATAGCTGCAAAGATAAAATAAGCTCCACGCTCATCAATTACTCGATTCTGAAGTCAAAAGGAGGCAGCATGTATGATGAGTGATAACAAAATGGAGATATCATGGCCTAGGCCCTGCTTGGAGGAGTCAATTTGTCATATAATTCTGTACCTTTTAAATTTGTGGTTTGTATTTTGTCGACTTAAAAACATTTCCAACTCCCTTGCTAGCAAGGTGACTCGATCCAGTTTCAACACTCGTAACATTGTCGTCAGAAACTATATTTTTAATACTATAATACATAGATTTAGCCAAGGCTAAAAGCGGAGCTCCCTGGTTATTTATTCTAACGATAAGTGAACCTGGCTTTAGCCTAATATCCAATCGAAACCCAGTACCTGGTCAGCGGTCAACTTAAAAAAAGCAGCTGACCGACAGCTGACCTCGATGAGCTCTAAACTTGAATTAAAATCTCTTTCTGACAATATCGATGCAACTCTGAGTTTTCAGTGTTTCTAACGTTTGAGTTGAGATTCATCATTCTATTCTGAGATATTTGTGATCTGTTGGATCGAGTCTGTCGACCCCGTTGCTGATTTGTCTGACAAACCAAATTTATTCAGTACTGTTGAATGCTTTTCAATTCAAAGAAATCGCTGAAGTGCAAAACGCGCACTTTAAAATGCTTCTCGAAGATGGCGAAACGCGAACTCGTAGATGCAAGACCTTCAAATGCTCAGAAATATGCTGCTAGAAGAGGTGACGAAACGCGACCTCGTTGGTTGCAAGTACCCGACACCACCGTGCGCGCTTGCTAAAATATTACCCGAGACGACCGTGCGCGCCTAGTTTCGTCAAATCGAGAATTCTTCGCCCACGACAGACACATTTCTTACTTTTTCAACAAATCTTCTTTATCCTTGTACGTATACACGCGGGGAATCCTAGGGTGCCTCCTCGGGTTTTGGCCTCTGGGCCAAAACCCTGCGGGGGCAATGATATGTAAATACCTGTAACAAAGCGTTTTATTCCCAAAGGGCTTGAATTGGGTGCAACATTAGGTCTATTGAAAAAATTATCACTCTTCTCCTTAACGAGTTTCTGGATTGCAGACAACTGGGAATGACTTAACAAGCAGTGCTAACAGCTCACTCGAATTCCGTTATACCGCCCAGTTTTCCAGCTCAAAAAGTTTTGCTCGTGCGTCACTTTCCAGAATTTAAAAGGATCGATGTGACTGGCTTAGCGTGAGAAAGGAATCTGGCGCTCTTTTAAGCAGGTGTGTGTGGGGAGGAGGTTAAATCATCCTCCGAGACTCAGGGGCAGTCAGTCGGGGCAGGAGAAAAGGCGACGAAAGTTTTCAAGAACGGGCGAATCTCCTGCCCCGAGTAACTGCCCCATGGGTCCCCGAGGATGAAGTGAAATACGACTCCCCTAAAAACGACTGCGTGGGAGGGTATTGATGGAAAGGTTTCGGTTCTGCTTTCCCATTAACTTTTGTCCCAAGAGCCCACCACGTTTTGGGTAAGCGTAGAGATAGACCAATTTCTGTAATTCCCAATCTGGACGACAAAACAGTGCTTGTTCTCTCCCCTACGAGAAACAAACCTTTCAAATGCAAAACAATCTTGTTTTGTTCTCCAGATTGAGAATTACTTGAAAGGGGTCTATAAGATATCGCCGGCTTCAAACCAGAAACTCGAGAATTGCGCGGGAAGTTTGGCTCCTCAATCAACGCACTTTCCGTAATTTACAACAAACGGAGGCTGCACGTTGGTGAAAAATTTCATGCTCGCAAATGACTTCGCGTATTTTGGGACAGACTGGAGATCGGTTACACACAGTGCTGACCGTTGGATACTCCTGAAGATCCTGTGATAATAAGTCTTTGCAAGAGCCGCAAATGAAAAAAAAATAAAAAAAAAACAATAGCAATCAACTCATTACCGACAAATAAGCATTTCAAGTCTATATTTTTCATTCTTATAACATTTTGAAAATTACATTTACTTTTTTCATCAAAGTGATTTGACTGAGTCGAAAGCACAATTCTTTACATTAATATTTCTGTATGGTTCTTTCGTAATGTAAAACACTAGGAAATACTTAAAAAGTTGATTACGTACGGAAAAGTTGACAATCCTAAAAATATCGGTTTCGCTCTGAAAAAGAGAAAATGCCTGAAATGTCCGACAGCTTAAACATTGAAGAGATTTATTTATGGATGGTGCCTTGGGGATACTCGGAAAAAATGCGAGTGCTCCTTTGCTAGAGTCGAACCTACGACCTTCCGAACACTGGCAAGGCTCTCATGGATATACACACCAACCATAACTCTAAAAAAATGACCATTTTAAATCAGTTTCTAGAACTAAATATTGCTATAGCAATAAGATAAACGAAAGTTTAGACCTCATCACTGAAATAGGCACTTAGACTTAAAGTGCCCCTGTGACCAAAAAATCAATTCATATTTTTCTTTGGATTTCAAAACTATGTTAACAAAACACTAAGTGACCCACGTTTTCAGCCTTGATTTCAAAGACACCTCTTTATTTTAACTGTAATTTTCCTATTTAATGGTCCGCCATTACTAACATTATGTTCTTGAGAGAGCTGGATCGAGGAGAAAATGACGTCAAAGGCTCACTAGTTTAAGAATGCAATATGTGTGTACGCTGCAAAATTAATATGCAGCACGGGGGTTTTGGGCATTCAGACTTTTAAACTCACGCTTTGCTTATATAATAAGCTGCGTTCACACGCTGAAATTTTAAGCTAGTGAGCCTCCGACGTCACTTTTCCCTGGATCCAACCGTCTGAGGTCCAATCGGTCAGTTTTGAACGTGAGAAATGGCGGACCGTGAAATCCAAAACTTACACACAAAGTAAACGGCCTTTGGATAAAAATCAAAGCTCAAAATTTTGCCACTCAGGTGTTAAGCAAACACACTTTCAAAATCTGAAGGAAAAAAGGAAGTGGTTTTTTTGATCACAGGGGCACTTTAATCTGTAGAATGAGAGTTTAACCTAGGGGACTCGTAGTGGGTATATCCATGAGATCTTTCCCCGATTACTACTAGTTCGGATGCCCTACCGCTGAGCTATAGGAGGGCTCGGGATACTCAGAAAAAATCTCTTCATTTCATTCAACGAAGTTAACATCTATAAAACATCTCTTTCACTACACCTCAATTCACGGACGTTCTCTTTACAACGGAAGAACATGCTAAACCTCTACGATATAACTCAGTAAATTCTCAAGTAGCTCGACACTTGGTTTAATGGCGGTACCTCAGCTTTCTCACAAACTACTAGTATGTAACAGTAGTAGTAATATTACCTAATTACCAGCGCCTTGTAACCTCGAAAACGCAAGCGTCAACTCCGTGCAATGCAATGCAAGGTCAACTCTACCCAAGGCGTTTTTTCAAACCTCTCTGCTCGTCTTGAAGACTTTTGCGGCACTTTGACTTGACGAAATAAGTACGAAAAGAAAATTATGTTCGTCAACCCATTAACGCTGCTGCGATAGACTTTCACATAAAACTGGTCGACGAATCTTGATGAATACGATGAATACGGAATGACAGTCTGATCAAATAATCTAAAGAGCTTTAGATCCACATTTACCGCGGACCGCCAACTGTAGTTCTTAGGGTTCGGCCTTTGTCAAAAAACGGAAACCTTGAACCTCGGACATGACAATTTGACATCTGCAACAAAGCTGGATCCAAATGTGTATTTTTCGCACATTACACAGTAAATGTAGCATCAAGCCTTGTATCATCTTAATCATTTGATTTTTTGCGACTGAAATGCAAAATCTTTCTGCTGCCTTTTTGTGTCAGAGAAGTTAAAAATTAATTTGCACTTTGGGAAGACACGGAAGAGAGGAACTGGGGTGGAAGATTAGCACCTTCAGCCATCACAGCCTCGATTTCATGAACGGTGCGCGGAACACAAGTCATTAGTTCCATACCATCTGAGGTCACTACGATGTCATCTTCAATACGAACCTAAGGAAAAATAAACAGAAGAGATTCCATTGAAAAGCAGATCTGCCGGAAAATCTTAAACCACATTCTCAATTAATGAGAGGTAAAGACAGGTCACTCATGGCTTGCCGATGCGTGTTTAACAGCGCCTAGCGGCTGCCACCCGTTCTGATTGGCGCTGGTTTAAGCCAGCCACTCTTGAAGGCCAGCGAGTGCCGTAAAACCAAAGAAAAAGAGATGCCTCCCGCTAATACAATACAATCACGGGAAATGTGGTCCCGTGGTTAGAAAGCGCCGGGAGATTTGCATGCGGATGCCACGGATGTTCCGGGTTGACCATTGGCTGAATTCCTCTTCGTTGGTCCGGAGTCCATTCCAGCATACTTTGTAAATAGTCAACTGGTCCCACTTAACTTAATCAAAAGCCGGATAACTTTAGGGTGGATAAGTCACTATTCCAACAGTTTCAATCTCTGCAACGATTTCAGTATTTTTTCACGCAACCGTGAATGTGCACACTCTACCACATGTAAGTAAAAGGTAATGTACGAAACCATTGGACAACGTATAAGGTGGACATATTTCTTACACTCTGGATAGCGACTTATTTGCTGGACAAAGTTATTAAGCCCAGCCAGCCGCTTGAAATACTTAACCTTGTTATGTTTGATTTGAGCTGCATAAACGTTGCACTTAAACAGACTCAAACGATCTTGAATAAACCAGAGATAACACAAAACGAAATCATCCCCTGCGCCAGCGCAAGTCGCAATTGATTTCAGTTTTGTTCACGATTGGATGAAAATGTGGCTCGAGATTTTTAAGCCAATCAAAAAGCATGACACTACATTATCAAGGACCTTTTAAGGTCCTCAATATCTTAAAAGATGATTACCTAGAATAGTACTTGTCATAGATTTCCGATGAAACTTCGTACACTTTTGTACATGTCAAGGACATGATAAGAACGTAATAAAAAAAGGGGTTCACCGTGATCGTTTCCATGGCACGACGCTGACGAATACGGCTATTTAAGACACATTGACAACTGACGCGCATCCATAGAGTTTGACAAATTTAGCTCGATGTTACAAATGTAATCCAAGACATAACGCAGCGCCAAATGTAATTCTATGGTTAATTCACGCGCGTACCTGAAAAATGTATTTGAATATCTTTGTGAGTACTTAATACTCCCAAAACAAATTTAACGGCGTAATGGCTTCTTCCGTACAATTTTATGAAATTTCCAAAAGAATGGCCATATATTATTGCGGATTTTTTTACTTCTCCATGAAGATACCGTTCTCAGCAATAAATATGAAATAAAAAATCGTACTCTTTCAAGAGAAAATAGGCATTCCTTGACGGATTTAGCTTGGAATCAACGAAACTCCGCCATTTTATCGATGTGCCGGTGCTAATGCGCGCGCCAATGACGCAAGAAATTATGCGCAGTAGGGAACTAGGGAAACACCTTAAGGTAAAGGCAAAGTCTGCTACGAGCCTAGAAGGTCTATCAGGCCGGCGCTTATCTCCGGTTACTGTAGCATGAAGCGACTAGGGGTAGTTCAACTCCCCCCTTAGATGGGATGCTAGTCCATCGGAGTGTTACCCGCAGCATTAAATTCGCCGGTACCCATTTATACATCTGGTTGGAGAGAGGCACCGTGAGAGTACAGTGTCTTGCCCAAGAACACAACAGAAAGACCCCGGCGTGGAACCGAACCCGGACCACTCGATCCGGAGTCTTTAGGAGGGGTGCGAAAACGTAGGGAGGAAGGGTGTGATTTCTGGAAAGATCTACGACGGCGAAGATAACGAAAACTTTCACCGCAAAATATAACTTTGCTCCAGTATTAGTCTTTCGCAGTTATTCCATCTCGTTCACGTCGAATAATGTTAGCGAAGTATCCTAAAAATAAATTGGTACGAGCAGTTTCAGAGTGAAGATTCGCTATTGTTGGCTTTCGCTCATGTGATCAGCAGCCGCGTTTTTCAACGAAAACAAAAGAAAACGTTTGCATAATAATAGAGTTGAATTCCCGGAGGATTTGCTCGGGGCTCCAACATGGCCTCCGTTTCTTTGTTAAGAGGCTCCAACATGGCGGCCGTGACGTCATGTGAAAACCGAGAATTGCACGATCACGTTGTCGTCAAAACCTGAAATTTGGCGATTTCAAGTCGTCGTTAGGCAGAGGTGCTAAAACTCTGAGCTGAGCTCGATTATTTATGCTGTTATAACCAATGATATCATTGTTTTGTGGCGATGTCGTTGCCGTCGCCGTCATAGTTTCTGAAGCTCCCAATTAGCTTTCGATACTCAACAGCTCCCTATCTTCTCCTATCAACCAGTATACTCACCCCGCCGAAATTCCTGAATCGTTGAAGCATTTCTTGATTAAAGAACCGCGCCGTTTCGGGATTTTCCAGCGCTGGGTCAAGGGTCTAGAAAAAGAAAGATCAGATCTGCATCTACATGTTCCAGCACTTAGTTAAGACCCTTTTTGACTTACGTGTGTTTCTGCTTTGGTGGCCTACTACACTGTCAGCCTTTTTAGGGACATCACTGCCAAGCCGGCCACTTCTGCTGGAGAGAACAGGATAGCCGCAACACCGGGGAATTCATCCCCGACTCTCGAATAGTGTGTGGATTCTTTAACGTCCCACAGGGAACTTATGAACCTATAAGGTATTTGTGAGACGGGGCCTACGGTTTATAGTCCGTATCCGAGAGGACTTGGAAGTCTAAATACTTGCAGATGAAATTACAAAAGACAGCTCTTTCTCCTCAGTTATTTTAAGATCCTGAGTGTTGATCCGGCCGGGGTTCGAACCCGCGACCTGACCTCCCGCATAACAGCCCGATGCTCAATCAACTGAGTCATCCAGTGCACTTGAATCCTCGAGAAAATACGAAATACGACTGAACTCTTACCCGCGATACTTACAGCGTTAATAAAATAGATTCCCGGCTCAATGGTCAGAACCATATTTTCTTGAAGAACACGAGTAGTCCTGAGCGAGCGAAGACCTGGTTCGTCTATGCGTTCGGTTCCCTATAGAAGAACAAAAATTATCAGAATAAAAACTTAAATCGGCGACTTGACTCGTGACAGTTCCAAATAAATATTATTAATAGGCTGATTTAGCAACAGAACGGGAACCTCAATTGGCGACGGAAGAACGCGCGGAATAGTCTGGATTCTACTCTAATCTGATCTAATATGGAAAATTTTCTGCGCGCGCCGTCGTCAACTGGCATTTCCGTTCCGTTGCTAAATCAGCCTAATGAGAGTCGATAAACGCAAAACTTGAAGTAGAAACAGCCGGCCCTTATGAAAAGAGTCGACAAAGAAAAAGGCCTGTAGGAAGACGAGAATGGTTTTCCTGATATTCCTTCACGGTGCTGCAAAGAAATTTCAACAACACTTTTACAGCGCCCTTCACTTTGATGTGTTTAAGCCTTCTGAAAACAAGATGATCGGGAAAATTCTACATGTTTACAAGTATGGTGTGCAAAGCAAGTAGTTTGAATGGCCGAGTTAAAACAGAAACAATCGCTAAAGCAGTGTCAATTAAGAAACCCAACTAGAGGAACTAGTTGACCGCTGAAGGCATATCCCGTGGTTAGAAAGGGATTGTGACCCGGGACTACTGTACCCTCATGCAAATCTAGCTCCCGGATCCCCGATGACGGGGCCACTCCGTCACTGGCCTTCCAAAGTACCTCTGGATAGCCTCCGACATCATGAACATCAAGGCCCATCAAGTGACCCAAGCCGTGAGGCATAAAAACGGCCCCGAGGTGCAACTTCATCATCTCATCCAAGTCGCCTTGTAAGAGCCCCATATCCTTGAGGCTAGTCAGTTGAACACGTTCGGCCAAACGGTGCATATCGGCCCACAAGACACCTATGGACACAGAAAAGTCAATTTGCAATGGTGTTGGCGACAGAGCTACAGTGAAGGTTGGTTAAGGAATCAGGGGTTCATTTTACTTTATTTACAGTCTCCTCAGTAGAGCTTAAGACATAAAGAAAGTTATGAGTACTTTTATTATTATAATCCCTCCCTTCCCCTGTAACTCGAGAAACTTAGAGGGTATAAATGTATCCAAACCTGGCAATATGTTGTTTTACTGACATTGTTCCCATAGACCTTTTTGCAGATACGGCAGCCATTTTGATATGTATTGTTTTGAAAGACATTATGGGATGCATCAGGGGCAAATTAATATGTTAGTGCCCCTTGGGCATCCCATAATAGCTATTTGAAACAATAGAAATCAAAATGGCTGCCCCATCTGCAAAAAGGTCTATGCCATGCTTATTATGGGTATGGGTTAACAACCAGTAGCCAAGTTTCGACGCCTTGGCTTTGCGCAACCTGCATAGACTTATAAAACTAGACACAATTGACACTATACTGCTGCCATAAGTGCGAAGAGTTTTGTGCGATGCTTTCTTTAAGGTGCTTTTACTGTATATTACGCCTAAAGGGAATCACCTAACCCTGTGAAAACGATCGTTTTGCTTCAATAAGTTGAGTATTGTTTTGAAAGACATTATGGGATGCACCAGGGCCAAATTAATATGTTAGTGCCCCTTGGGCATCCCATAATAGCTATTTGAAACAATAGAAATCAAAATGGCTGCCCTATCTGCAAAAAGGTCTATGCCATGCTTATTATGGGTATGGTTTAACAACCAGTAGCCAAGTTTCGACGCCTGCATAGACTCATAACACACAATTGACACTACTGCTGCCATAACTGCGAAGAGTTTTGTGCGATGCTTTCTTTAAGGTGCTTTTACTGTATATTACGCCTAAAGGGAATCACCTAACCCTGTGAAAACGATCGTTTTGCTTCAATAAGTTGAGCCATTGAGCCACGAAGTGCGAATGTTTTGAATATCATGTCTTACATCTATTGCCGCCGAGTTCTCTCATTCCAGTTATCATCACATTTATAACTCACAGTTATTACCTCTATTGTCTCCAATAATTATCTATTATCTTCACGAAAACACGCAAATTAACTAGAACTTTAAAAAAGGAATTGAGATTAGAGTATCCGTCCATGACACGCGTACTTATCGGAAATAGTTCGGATGCCTCAACTGCGACCTTTTCACATTGAGCCCTACTTTCATTCAGAGCGCATGCGCGCATGAATTAGGTAGAAATTATGGCTAATGCATCATAGTACATAGTCATAGTCTAGTTAACAGTTATTTTCACGATCGCGCGTTGGATACGAGATGTAGACAACGAGGCGCCGAGTTG
>NC_090892.1:48307721-48317721 GCF_036669925.1 Montipora capricornis | reverse complement strand
ATAATAAAGTTATTGTGAGAAAAGCTTCCTTGGATCTCCCAAATTATTTTTATTATTGCTTGAAATATATAGAACGGTTTTCAAATGAGTGTTGTAAAACCAAAACCAAAGTAATTACTTTCGCCAATCAAAAAGGACGGAGACAATCCAGTAAACCAATCAAAATTCGAAGTAATTACATGTAGGCGAAACAAAGCGCAGGAAAATGTGCACACGCAAGCCACGATTGGTTTTGTTTTCACTTCTGATTGGTTGAAAAAGTGATGTGAGAACTTTGAACCAATCACTGAGTGAAGTAATGCAAAACCAAAGTAATTCGCAATTCGCAACGTAATTGTTACTTTCAACACTCAATTGAATACTGCTCTATCTCGCTTCATATAACATAATAACAACTTTATGAAATGTATTAAGGAACAAAACATTGAGCAGGACTAGCACAGTGGTGAGAGCACTTGCCTTTCACCAATGTGGCCTGGGATCCATTCCTGGATTCAATGCCACATGTGGGTTCAGTTTGTTGGTTCTCTACTCTGCTCCGAGAGATTTTTCCCAGGGTACTCCAGTTTTCACCTCTCCTCAAAAACCAACATTTGATTTGATTTGATTTAATTCAGTTGATTTGTAGTCTCCCCAATTAGCATCAGCACTCGTGCTCAGATAGATAACCTTCAGACTTAAATAAAGTGATTATTATCATTATCATCATTATTATTATCATTATTATTATTATTATTATTATTATTGAGTGCTGTCGAGAACTGGAAATTAACAGGAGAATGACTCAAAGGGAATGAAAGGGTGACGTGGCTCACATTACTGATGCTTATCTAGCTGGCCCCAGTTTTTCAAAGGCTGACATTATCAGGGCTTCTGGCAGGTTGCGGAAAAAAGTCACATTTCGTGGGATTTTCAGGGACAAATTCGCGGAAAAAGCGGCCGATTTCATGGGAATTTCGCGGGAATTTTCAAGGCCAGTTTCACTGAAAAACGATTGGTAAAGAACAGCCGATTTCAAGGGAAGTCAAGGGAAATAGGTCACAGGATTACAGGTTTTCTTCCGTAGGGAACCATGTATTGGACACAGTGAAAGTCTGTCAAGAAGTTCTTTCACCCACCGACCGACTTGACATCCCAGACACTCCATTCTCATTCACTGAACATTGTCTAGAAACTCAAGGGCACCTTCAGTACAGAGCATTTGCATCAAATTCCCAATTAATGGTGAGGTAAGGACGATTTATTATTGGCAAGGGCTGTGTACCTCATCAGTGAAATACGCTTCATTGACTTCATACTTCTTTTTAAAATGCTCCAAGTCATGGATCCTGGGATAAAAAGAAACAATGAAGGAAAAACACAGCCTTTTTTGATTAAACCCTTTTAGTCCTGAGAGTGAGATGCCAGACCATTTTACTAGTCAATGGGAACCCCCACAGGGATGAATGGGATAATAGGCTGGTAGCATTTAAATAAAATGGTAAGTGACTCAAATATGTGTAGCTAATTAAAGCATATTTCCATCATACTGACTGCAAAAGTTTCAACAGGTATACATTACAAACAAATTAATAATATTGGAGGTCATGAGAGAAATGTTCACTTTTCAGTGGGCCTGTTGGGCAGGAAATGTACTGACAGAGAATGTGTAGATTTCACGAAGGGTCCCACTAAGTCTATGCATCAGTCACCATGTTAGAACTTTCAGCAATAGTTGGCCTCCCTCTGCTGGCATGTCCGTGCAGGGGGTCCCACAAAACCACCGAGTGCAGTATCAGCTCGTGATGTTGGATAGCACGTCCTGCTAGCCTCAGTCTCCTCCGACTACAGGTAGACTAGATCCAAAAATAATTATTAAAGTGTGAAGATGAAGATTCAGATAATTCCCTCTTCAAGGAGTAGTGAGAGTATCTCACTCCTTTAGAAAAAAAAACATATTCTGCACCAATTTGTAATTTAATTCAAAACACTTACTTTCCCATCCAGATTGCATATTCAGGAGGAAGGCGAGGAAAAAACAAGATTGCACGTGCTGTGTCTACTTCAACTGCACCAAAACAATCTGGTTCTAACACACCAAACATCCAGTGAAAGTAGGACTCCTGTAGACAAAAAAAAAACCCCTGAATTCCTACAGTTTTACTAAGACTGCTTGTTATAAGGAGGTATGAGATTGATTACGAAATATGAGGCACAGGTTTTTCTGTAATCCTGCACCATGAAGGCTTTAAGGTGTTCATGAGTAACAAGCTTGAGTGATTGATCAGATGGTTGATGAATCTACATACTGTCTACTTTAAATAGTAACTGTAATGAAACTTTCCACGGCATCCTTTGTTGGTAAAAAAAGAAAAATGCTAGGACACAGTAAAGATCTGAAAGCCTAGCATTTGTCAAATATGTTAAGTTGTGTGAGACTTGCTTTCTGCTCTTACTATTTGTTTTTGCCCTTCATCTCAACAGAGCATTTGAAACAATTTCAGCACAGAATTTAGTGGTAGAGCATCTGGAACAATTTTTGCAAAGGTGCAAATCCTGTTAGAAGTACTCGCGTTTTTTTCCAAATACCCCAAATCATAGTCGAAAAAATTAATCTCATTATTCATTTACCAGAATCAACAGATACCATCTCCTTCAATACACTCTCAAAAAATTATGCAAATCATTCCAACAATTTCAGCCCTAGCAGTATAACTATGGCTTAGATCCCACATGTTACAAGTACAATGTATCTCAGTGAGTGATAAAGAATCTAAAATAGCAATGGAACTCCAATTAGTTTCTCTCCAGTTTCCCTAGTCACGATCAAAAATGCCTCTCCCAAATATACTCCTATTGATTTGCATAGAGTGATTACACTGTAAGTGGAACAGTGAAAGTCTTTTGTAACCTGTCGGAAGAGGACATCTCGATCAGAGCAGTATAGCTGCTGTTGTTCCCCTCCTTGCAGCAGAATAACTGCACCATTTGATACACCTTTAGTACTCTTTAAACGATCACACAGTCGCTTTCTATTGGTTGCATGGAGACTCACAGGAACAGCCAAGGTGTGGCTGCCAGGTTGAAAGCATGATCTGGAAACAAAATTAATGTACAATGAAAAGGTTGATGGTCTAACTGCTGCAATTTTAATCGATCAGGATTATCGTGTCTGGAGAGCATTTCTGGCGGCCACAATGCAATAGTAGCATTTATCCGAATCGTTGTGGTGTACGGCGCTTACAAGTCTAAGGTCACGCTTCAATCGGTGCGTGATAAGTCGCACATGGATAATGTCAAACAAAATAGTAGAATCTTCACTTGGTACTTAACTACTAAACTCTCCTTTCCGCCATTACCTTGCTCACAGTTTTTACATAACCTGGCGTCAAATCATTTTTGTTTATGTGCAACAAAAGAAATTGTAACGCGCGCTTCAAGAACAATATCGGCGGGTCTAAAACACAGGTCACATTCCACAGGTCACTCGTTGCAGGTCATTGTTTTACCTTTTTGAAAGTGACCCAAAACCCTCAATTTGGCTAACCTTCTCGGCCTAAAAACCCTAATTAACCCCACGATTAGCCAAATTGAGGGTTAGGGTTACTTTCCAAAAGGTAAAACAACGACCTGCAACGAGTGACCTGTGGAATGTGACCTGTGTTTTAGAACCGCCAGCCCAAAATCACTTGCCCAAAATCACTCCCAAGCGACACAGAATTTCCTCAAGTCATAGAAATGGAAGTGAACCCGGGTATTCTGAAGTTGCTCCGAACCCGAAAACAGTGCGAACGCTTCCAACTAAGAGTGGATACAGCCCACAAGATAAAGGATCTAATAAGCTTAATCTTTGAATGTAAGATTCAGAAGATTTCAAGACAATAAATATCCCAGCGAACAGTTATTTACCAGAATTTCTCCAGGCGAAAACTGCAACCAATTTAAGAATTCTCGTACAACTCATAAGATTACAAAGTGACACCACTATGGACTTACGGTGCAGACATCCCTGAACAAGGCCTAAGGACAGTGTCACGGACAGTAAACTTCCGAAAAGAAAGTATTGTCGGAGACTTTCGGAAATCTTCGTCAGTCTCAGTCTCAGTCTCCCCGACCCGACAACGATCTGTGCCTTTTATAATTAAACGAGTTCATCCGCTCTGAATGTTTGTATTCTGTCACCATGGCAGATGACATAGATGATTTATTGGACGAGTGTGAAACGAAGTTTTGTGACAGTGCTGGTAAAGCATTGCAGAAATCCCCCAGTAAAACGAGCTCGATCTCAAAGATCAAGAAAGCAAGAAATGAGGACAGATCGAGAAGGTTTTGGTCAGCTTTTGAATGGTTCCTAGTCATCTTACTAGTACAGTATTTGCTGATTTTATAGTTTTATATATTTTCACGAAAAGATGAAGTATGGAAATTTCTGTTCTTGATGCAGTTCTCAGTCGAGAAATAATGCGCAAGATGAACTTTACGACATTATTAAAGAGTGCATGGATGATGGTCCAGATATTCCAGAACTAGTTGTTGATCATGAGGTAAGTAATCAAAAATGTAACAAATTGATGTCAGTTTTTCATGCGTCTGTCCTGGTATTGATCATGAATTTCGTCATAACATTGTCAAAGTAGATGTGGATCCACGAGGCGACAGCCGAGTGGACCTGCAAAAATCATTTGATAAAAATGTCAGCCCAACTTTAAACAATATGAGACGTTTTACAGTCTAATGTGTTGGCCAACAGAATGTTGAGACAGGATTTTATCCATTGAATTACGAGTCAAGCTTTATTTAGTCCATTCTGTGATATACTTTGCCAGTGTTAGGAAATAACAGTTTGATATTCTTAATGGGCATAACCTTGCACATGATATCACCAAGAAGCGTACATTGTCCAGAACCACTTTGTCAGGGTACAATGTCTCTTTGCTGGTCATAGACATCTCATATTATCATTTAAATCCTGTAACCCTTTGTCTTCCTCTTCACTGCATGAAGAGTTTTTTTGGTACCACCTTCGATTCTGTGCCAAGGCATTCCACTGAAGATGGGGGGGAGTAGTCCCTAGAAAAAGATGACGATGCTTCAGCACAGGGAAGTTTTTGGGCAAATTTGGTGCAACTAAATGAAGCTGTCGCAGTAAAATGTCACATCATTGCTATTTTTTGTGGTCCCTCAGCCAACTACATCTCTTCCCAATTCAAACCGTAATGATTCAAGTTCTTCAAGGAAACGATGTGTAAAAGTGTTTCTTGGTGGATCCAAATTTCCCAAAGGACTTTGTAGTGGATCAGAGGAAAGGTAAACTGTTTGAAAATTGCATGAGATATTCATCTTATTTACATAAAAACAAAATAAGTAAACTGATGTCAAGAACTGCTTCTAAATTCAAGAACATGTACAAGTACAGAAGAAAAGTAAAATGACTTCTGGTGTGCTCTGTCACATTAACAACAGTTTTGCTTTTGGTTCTACAAATCAGATTCTTTGAGGTTCTTATTTTTGTCTTACTCTGCAACAATTTACGCCAAATTATGTAAAGAAGAGTGTTTTGAGCAGGACTGGATTTTCTTTGGTTGTCCTGAATTGGATTCCACCATGCCATGAACAACTCTCTTTTTAAATACAGACAATAAAATTAATGGTCTCCCAAAACTTGTTCCTGATGATAAGTTATATGATTGCAAAATTAAAGAACCATTTCTAAATAATAGAGTGGACGGTTCCTGGTGTGGTAGAATATCTTAGGGCACTTTTCTTTTGTCAGGCCTGTCAGTTTGCAAAGAAAATACAACAATTTAAAGAATCATTTGCAAGATAATCCTTCGCATTCTTCTGGAGGAGTATATAATCATCCTTCAATTGTGTTAATTTGAAGGCGTTGTAGAGTTAGTCCATCCAATTTCCTGATCTGGCCAGGCAATTCTGTCAAATGGAAAGCATCCTTAGACAACATGATTTGATTCGAAACTGCTCTACAAGCTGTCTGGTTGATGTAGGAGTCATCTGAAAAGTGTTGTAAATTAGTTTGTGTATAATTCTTGTAAATTTTAAAGTGTCTTTTTGTTTACTTGTGAGGGCCAGTAATAATGTTGAAGTGTAAGTAACCTGCCTAGAATAGCAATGCTAACTGCAGGCCACCATGGTCTTGTTTGTGTAGTTATGATTTTTTTTTGTAAATAAAGTTAAAGTTAAAGTTTAGCTCTTTGAGGAAGGCTGAATAATGTTAATTTTGTGCGTTGATGTACAGTTCTTCCCAATATGCTGTGCTGGTTTAGTTTATTACCCTGGTGTTGACGAACTATAATTTTGTTTTATTTTCAGAGTTTGTGACAAGCTTCGTTGTACATCATGTGATTTTAATGTGGTTATTCTCAATGAATACGAATGGCAAGGAGACTGTGATTATTTATTCTTCAGAAATAATATACCAGACTTTGATAAACTTAAATCCAAGCTAAGAAGGAAAAGGGGTTAGTTCATAGTTTGTTTGTTTGTTGTTTATTTGTTTGAGCAGGTTGAAGTTTTGGCAGCTATTTAGCTGATGTGGACCTGCTATACCCACCCACCCATATACTCACAGAGGACAGCCACAACACCGGGAACTTCATCCCCTACTCTTCTCGAATAGTGTGGGGGTTCTTTAACGTCCCACAAGAGAACTAATGAACATGGAAGATATTTGTGAGACAGGGCCTACAGTTTATAGTTCTTATCCGAGAAGACTTGAAAGTCTAACCATTTGCAGATGTAATTACAAAGACCCTGAGTGTTGGTCCGGCCGGAGTCAAACTCACGACCTCCCACATGGCAGCCCGGTGCTCAACCAACTGAGCCACCGGTGCGCTTTATTTACCCTCGGATTTCAGAGTAGCTTGATGTAGCTAGTATCTCCAAGCATTTACTCTCCCAACCATGATACACCACAGAAGACAGACCACAACACCAGGAACTACATGCCCTACTCTTTGCGACAAGTGTGTGGGTTCTTTTACGTCCCACAGGATTATGAACATTGAAGGGTTGTGAGACGGGGTCTATGGTTAGTAGTTTTTTTTCGTGGTGGACCGACCATGTTAAGGGCTGATTTTCTCTGTGGTCACAAAATTAATAGAAATCTGTTGTGATGTGCTGTTGTTATAGGTGTACAATTTTATCAACCCAATCTTGTATTAAGGGTTTTTCCTTGGAGATTTACAACAAGAGTTTTATCCATTTTTTGCATTCAAGTTGCAACACTTCTTTCCAGACGTTGCAATGTAGGGGCTGTTTAGTTTCTCAAGTCTCTATAGAATTTGACAATATTATGTGGAAGTCATGTAGTTGATATATATTATAAATAAATCCCTTCACCGGCCGTGATCATTGGTAGTTTCAAAAAGTTCCTTAGTTGTTTTATTCTTGTATTGTTCACTAAGACATGGCCAAAATATCATTTTCAGGTTGTTGTGCTTATGCATGTCAGTGCTCGTGGAGATCCGTCACACAGCTGACAGAGCTCTGGTCCAGTGATCCACAACTGAAATGGGTATGTGGCAAGCACAGCTGACAAGGTCTTTACAGCTTAGAATAAGGCTTCAATGATTCACTGATGTGTTGCTGAGCTACTATTACTTTTTTCCATGATACAGTCACAGTTATTATGGATCCATTCTTTTGAGACTGTTCTGTTTGTTTCTGTTCCAGTTTAGAGTAATATTTTAAGAATGGCGAATAATTTTGGTATAATTTTGGTATATTTACCCATTTGGAAGCCAACCATTTTTGACCTCAAAATATGGTCCAAAAATAGCCCTGCGAGCGGGTGCCTGCACCTCTGAACCTGTAAAACACCTGCGTGAAAACCCATCACATTTTTTCACTTGGCGCAAGGCTGTTGCCTAACAGGAGCCCGGTAGCCTGGGGCTCCCAAAGAATAGCTCTGGGCTCCTTAATTTTTCACAGCAATGCCTTCCACTTCATATGTTGGGCTCCTAAGTTCTCAGAGTTTAGCTCTGAGGGCCCCTTTAAAATTTTCTTAGGCAGCAGCCTTGCTTGGCGTGTTCTCTCTTCAGCACAAACATTCCATAAACGTAGGATCGTCGAGGGGCGAATGATCCAACAATTCCACCCCAGTCTGAACAAACAAGTTATTTCTTATGTTTCCAAACTTTTCCCAATGGGAATTACATAAGATATATATGCATGGATGCGTTCGGACAGTCATTTTTAACCCTGATGATAACAACCGGCCAAAAACGTTTAGTTTTAATAACATTTTAATTTCACAAAAATTACCTTGTAAATAGCATATATTATTATTATTATTATTATTATTATTATTATTATTAAAATGAAGCACATTTTATTGTGAGGTTTTTTGCCACAATGTGTAATGATGCACTTTTTTTTTAGGGGGGGGGGGTGGTGGTCACTGATCACCGCATGGGGAAGTTTTGGTTTACCGTACTTCTGTAAGATTACTGGAGGAGAAATGCAAAGTTTTAGGCGCTTAACAATAAATTTATTAACACTTTGTCTTCATTGTTGTTATCATTGACTATAATGTAACGTTGAAATGTAGAATAAGTAACAGCCTGTTTTAAGGAGAAAATTTAAAAGAGGAAGAAGAGTACTAACATTTCCTGGGACTGAGGTTAACCTAACATATTTTATTGAACAAAAAAATTGTTCTAATTTGGACAAGGCAAGTTAACCGATTGTCGTATAATGAGGGCAAATCAGCAAATGTTCAACTTGCTGTGTCCAAATTCGTTGTAAGCAGGCCTTGAAGGATTTTGAGTATTTGGATGTTCATCAATGGATACCCACTGGACCTTGGTCAAGGAGAAGTGAATTTACTTGTGTCACTATTACCGGAGTTTGAGCGTTTTATCGGCAAGATGTGAGGTAAGCTAAAAATTACTTTCCAGCCTTCCCTTTTTTGGTATAGCGACAACCTGTGAAGCTGAGAAATCACTTAAATCACATTAAATCATGCAAATAACCTCACAGAAAGCAAGCAAGTCATCAGGACAATAACGTATGGCTTTTCTATTAATTAGAACTTTTGCACGAAAAGATCTTTTTGAGTCTGTTCTCAGGATTTCTGCACAAATCCTTGTAATTCTACCTGACCCTGATCTTTTTGAGTCTGTTCTCAGGATTTCTGCACAAATCCTTGTAATTCTACCTGACCGAGCCTAGGCTGCCTGTGGTATTCTGTGGTAAAGGCTAGACTACTTAGTAGTAGGCCCTTTGCATGACTGTGTCATGTGACCTTGTCAATCACAAAAAGTGGTTGTGATACAAATGACTGACTGAAATGGAAAGAGCGAGATGAAATTAGTAAAAATTTCACTTTTGAGGCCACTGACGTTTTAAGTATATGATTTTAGAGTGGTTTGAAAGTTTGAAAAATGTAAAAGAATTCTGTGCTGGATGGCAAAGTTCAGTAGCTGTTTTCCACATAAATCACAGTTGTTTTTTTTTTTAACCAATAACCATTAAAATGAGTGTGTTAAAGATGAAACAACAACAATGATATTCAATGTAAGGAGAAATGTCGACTCGGAAAAATATCCGAGTCCCAGATGGGATTTGAACCCACGACCCTCCGTGATCTAGTCGGATGCTCTAACCACTGAGCTACTGGAGACTCTATGGTGAGCAAGGGTCAATTTGCATCTTGATATGCATTAATGTGACAGCGCGATGCTGTTAGTGAGTTTCAAATATGCTAGTCAATACTTGGCTGTGTAGCCGTGCGATGCGGTTCCAGTCGAGACCCACAAATTGACCCTTGCTCACCATAGAGTCTCCAGTAGCTCAGTGGTTAGAGCATCCGACTAGATCACGGAGGGTCGTGGGTTCAAATCCCATCTGGGACTCGGATATTTAACCATTAAAATCACTGTAAAATCTCTCGCCTAAATGTCAGTGGCTGTGAAGTCGTCATTCTTACCAATTTTATCACGCTCTTTCCATTTCTGGCATCTATTTTGTACCACGACCATTTTTTTTGATTGACAAGGTC
>NC_090892.1:48285221-48292721 GCF_036669925.1 Montipora capricornis | reverse complement strand
GGAGGCAGACATGAACTCTGAAATGGCCTATTGTGACATCAAAAACGCGCGCGAATCCTAAACGCAAATCACTGAAAGACGAACACAACATCTATTGTATAAAAACTTTTTTATTTGTAGTAATTACTTTTTCAATATAATGTCGATATTGCGCATACTGTCAAGTTTACAAATATACCGGTAGGTAGTGACTAAGAATTAGAGAGACTTTGGAGGGCTTTCACGGCAAACGGGCTAACGCTTGGCTTTTTCTCTACAAGGATATCCAGAGATTGCCATCTTTTCACGACAAATAACAGTCTGTCTATTTGACGTTTCACGTAAATGCGATGCTACTGAATTCTATTACTTTGTACCCTTCGTTAAAGCTTTTCTTCCCTTCATTACTTCAGACATGGAGGGAGAAAGGTGGAGAGTTTTCTTTTCTGCTCTGATGATGGCAGCTTACGCGACGAGGAGGTCGGCAACAAATCAAATGTCGCTTAGAAACAAAAATTTGCACAATCTCACAAAATGGTAAGCGATTATCCACGGAGTTAAAGCAACATGGAACGATCCACTGCTGCTTCCCGTTGTGTCATCTAATTCCGGATTTGATGCCAGCACCCTTTATCCGGGGGGGGGAGGGGAGGGGGAGGGGGAGGGGGAGGGGGACAGTCTCTCTCCCCATCCCCGAGGCCACTTTTATCGCATGATCTCACACCCATCAAATGTGTACTAGCCTTGTTTAACTCCAAAAAAAAAAAAAAAAAAAGAAAGACGGACTGCCGGTCCCTTGTGAACGGTCAAAATCGTTAGACTTTGTTTGGTGACTCTAAAATTATGCATCTACTATAGAATTTCTTAGGTTAGAATACCATTACCCGTTTGACAGAACTGACCGGCCAGACCAGGCAATTAAAGTGCTACTATGACGAAATTCGCGTCTTTCCTATCTAAACCATTTTAAGACAAATGTGTAGTCTGTATGACGAAAAGATAGCTGTTTGCTATTTTAAAGTATCTCTTTCTGTTCCAGAGATATTCAAGTTCTTTAAATATGCAAATTAGCCAAGTGATGACGTCATGTACTCAATCGAATTTTGATCAAATATGATGAAAAAGATATCTCAGCCAATTTATATCAGAAATGCTTGATTCTTTGCATAAGATTCAAGTAGATGTGCTCCACAATAAGAGCATACGAGTTTTGTTACCATTGCAACATACCGGGTTCCAGACCTCCCTCATAATAAAGGCTTTTCTGACCACCTATGGTGTTCTGTTTTGTTATTTGCCTATGGTGCCTCATTTGCATAATCCTGCACGCATATAAAAATGTTAACTTAGGTCGAATTTGTGGCCTTGTTTAATGTTTTTCGAGCTTAAAATCACCGAAAATATTGAAATCAGGTTGGAGGGGACTGGAAATGAGCGACTTGCCATGGGAACCAATTTCTTTATAGCAATAGGTGTGTTGCCTGTGGAACCATTAGCCTACCGAGTTTCAATGGTCTCTGCTGCAAATTGACCAGGATAGCTCTATTTATATACGTGATAGTGAATGACGTCATCAGTCCTACCATTTGCATATTTTACGCGTTTATCAAATTTACATATCTCCTGAACCAATGCAGATATTAGGGACCTTAAACGTTGTCGAAAAAATATTAGGGAGCTTAAGCAACGACAACGGCGACGGCAACGAGAACGTCACGAATTTGCATATTTAGTGGTTAAAGGCAATAGCTTCGCACGCCCTGCACGTGCGTTTTTCACTTTTGTCCATTTCGTTGCCGTCGTCAAAACAACAACGTGAAATAGCCAAGTTTTTGGTTTTATGAAGAACGTCAGCACTTGAGGATAAATTTTCATTTTCTCTCCTAAAATGGAATGCCGTTCCGACTGGTGTCATCTTTGAGGAATTACCACACCGTTGTCATATTAAAAACGTTGAAATAGTCACGAAGCGATTAAAATAATGCAAATTTATATTTTGAGATGACGTTCTCGTTGCTGTCGCCGTTGTCGTTGCTTAAGCTCCCTATTATTTTCCGTTATTGTAATAATTTTGCGCTTACTCCAAGTCACTCGGCATGGAAAATGTGAGTCCACATTCCAAGAATGGAATCGGTGAGAACGGTGTGAATATTTAAAGAGAAAATTAAAAATTCATCGTCAGGTGCTCTCGTCCTCCACATGGCCTCAAATTTGATCATTTCACGTCGTTGTCAAAACGAGAACGGCAAAGAAATGTATCAAAATGTAAAACGCACGTGCAGGGCGCGTAGAACCATTGTTTTACTAATTAAACCTATTTTTATATGGCTCTCTCGTAGCCGTAGTCGTCGCTTTCCTTGCTTAAGGTCCCTATTTCCAAACGGTAAACGGCGTTTTTAATCTTTCCTGGAATGCTATGTAATAAACCTACAAATTCAGGGGATAAAAATTTGATCATAGTATAGCACTTTAAACGTTACGGTGATCTTTCAGAGTTCAGTTATTAAGAAAAAAAAGTGTGAGTGACCGAGTTTGTTACTTCAACAGTTTGTTTTCCCTTTAGAAGACTTGGTCGTCGAAATCACCTCCGGATCTCAGCTGTATGACGTCGTAGTTGTCGTTACTGCCTTGATTCACATGCAAACAGGAGGAGGCAGTGTTTTTTTTGTAATTACGTCATGCTGTAGGATAGAAAACAGTGAGGTGGAGTTAGCATAATTTTAACTGTAATCGAAGACCTAGGGAAAGTTCAGCGGGACGAGGCAGGAGGGTAAGCCACAAATAACACTAAAATTGGGGACAAGTACACATGTTCACCCGACGTTGAAGTAGCGAAAAGGCTAACAGAGGCGATCTTTTTTAAAAATATAAGACTGTTATTTTTATAAGCAGTATCCAAAATAGCTCTAATTTGAAGACTTTCTGAAGCAATCTGATGAAGTATTTTATTCGTTGTTAATCGCATGGAATAATAACAATAATAATAATAATAATAATAATAATAATAATAATATTATTATTATTATTATTATTATTATTATTATTATTATTATTATTATTATTATTATTATTATTATTATTATTATTATTAGGAAGTGTATCTCCATGTGATCTGCCACGTATGGAGTATTGGACCCTTCCATAGATTATCCTTACGGCATTTTCCTTCCCTTTTTTTTTTCCTTTGTAAGTGTTGCCATCAAATAGTATCGGTAATCAATTCAAGAAATAAATAACTTTCTAGAAAGTTATGTCTTAGAAGCACAAAACGAAAAAAGGGCAAAATGTTGAAGTGATAAGGAAACTGAACGGGTATAAAAAGAAACAAATAGATGGCTTTAGTTTTCGATGAAATAAGAGATTTACAGTCACTAGCGATAGCTCAATTTTATCTTGGAGATAAACTAAAGAAGGGAAAAGAAAATCAAATTGATATGCCAAAATACATACATACATACATACTTTATTGAACCTCCCCAAAGGGGGTTTTCAGGAACAATAATAATTATAAAATAATAATTTACATAATTAGTTAAATTATTTACAAGACTAAAATAACTAATCATCACTATCAATTACGTAACTACTTATCACAATATCAATAATTACTTCCTAAAAAGTCACTTAGCAGTTTCTTAAACACTTCTTAAAGATTATTTCGTTGTTACAAAGTTTTAAATTCGATTCCAAGGAATTCCAGATGCTAACAGAAATAAATCTTGCAAAGGATTTTTTCTTTTATTCAGATCTGGATTTCAGCCATCCAACCACAGAAGTAGTTTACAAGAAAAAAACAAGACAACAACGTGTCAGCAACTGTCAAAAAAGATTGTCAGTTGATTTCTCTGTATGACACTTCAAGTCCTTCCTTTTCAAAATACAAAAAAAACAAATTCCTTGAAAAAGGCAGGATGATGGCCATTTTGGAAAAACAAGTTTAATGCATTTTTCCGAGCAGAAACTTGTGAGGATCTTGTAAAAATAAAACTGAGTATAGATGTATAGATTTAAATTAAACTGATGATGGCATGAGTTGGTTTGTGTGTCTTAATGGGGACATGGTTTTTGAGTGAATCTAGCTGTTGTTAACACTTTCACCCCCGTGGGGTTCCCCACTGACAAGTAAAATTGTCTGGCGTTAGACAGAGTGAAATCTATAAGTGGCACTCTTGGGAGTGAAAGGGTTAAATTTACTTTGAATTTCTCATTGTTACGAAGTTATAATAATTATTATTTTCACCAGTGGCAAGTCTCAGTTCACAAGAAAATGTCACTGTATTACGGTACTTAGTTTTAAGCTTATGTAGACAAGAACAAGTGCTTTATTAATTGGGAAGACTTTAAATTACATTACATCAAATCCATGGACTGATATTTTTCAGGGATGACTGGGGGATACTTGGAAAATCAAATCAAATCAAAGCAGGCCAAAGGGAAATCCCTGATTCTGATTGGCTGCTGCAGAGATGTCAAACAACCTCGCTAGAGTTGGCAATAATTTTTGTGGATGACTTTTTTTTGGTCTTTTTTACCTCAATTTTTGCTCCAAAAGTCACGTGATCTTCCATTCTCAACCATTCTAATTCTTGATCAACATACCTCTCAAATAATGATGCCCTCATGCTGGATGCAATTGCTGAAGGTTGGCCATCACCCAATTTAAACACACTTTCTATGACAGATAATTCAGTGCTAGTCGTATCCAATCCACAAAAGGCAATCCAATCATTGACAACCATGCCTGCTCCTACCACATCACTGCCTCTGTTAACTGTCCCAGCCTGCAATTACATAATGTGTATTTTTAAAAACTAGATCATTGGATAATGCATTTCTCAAGCTTCGATTAGCTTAGCCATTATGGTATATTGAACAATGTTATTCGCCAAACGTGAGGTGAATATCGGTGAATAAAAACCAAGATGAAATCAAGGTTTCTATTCACCGATATTCACCAAGCCTGAGGTGAATAAAAATGTTTTAGTATAGTTTCTTTCTGGTTTTTTTTTTCCAACCAATCCTGTGAGGCATTGCAAATGGTGCAGATGAATGATGATGATCATCAACATCACTGTTCAAATTATCTTATTTTCTACTTTGATGACATTCTTGTGTCATGAACTGCATTGCAGATCACAGGAGGGGTTGGAGAAGTAGAAGGAAGAAAACGAATGGGAACAAAAGGATGTGTTCTTTTGTCTCATTCTTTTTGAGACCCCTGAAAAACCAAGCCCCTGTTTTTCTCCTCCTACACCCAAAAAAAAAGAAAAGTCCCTTTTTGGACAGTTGATGCTGCAAAGCTTCTAATAGCACTCTGTATAAATATAGGCACTTAACTGTGGAGAACATTGATGATACCTACCACAAGAGGAACTTGTAATAGGGATGACAACTCGTCCTGATCTTCGACAGATGTTCGAGGATGTACCTAAAATAAATGAATTAATTTATTAAAAACTCCATAATTCTTAGAAATGGCCGTGGCAACTCCTCTGTAACCACAGATACAAACTAGAATAATAAATACAACGAAGTGCAATGCCGACACTGACACTGTCTAGTATATTCTGTAGTACAGTGGAACCCTGCCTTATGGCCACCTCGTTATTGCGGCCATTTTTTTGGCCTGGCAAAACCGTCATACATTCTCTTATAGAAAACCCTCGTTGATGCAGTCACTCGCTAATATGGCCAACGGCAACAATTTAAAATCCCAAACAACTTAGAATCCTTTCACCTCATTAATACGGCCACTCACACTAAATTTAGAAACCAAAACGCTTGTGACATGTCAATTTCATTGACCTTTGTAATTTACCAAGGTAATCTAACAGCCAATTTACTTTCTTTTTTTACAAAGTACTGTCAGCAATACTCCTCCCATGATGAGACACTACTGTAACATCTAGTAAGGCAAATTGCGAAGGGATTAAGTCATTGTGCTTTCATCAAAAACACTGTCAAAACTTGTCATGTTTGCAGCCCATAAGAGCATGTTTTCCCATAACAGGTCCATGCGTAGAAGAAAACAACAGTACACATAACAACCAGAAACCAGTTTGCCCAGTTGGAAAAGCTTTGGAATAAGTGAAAGAGTCTTTGTTCAAATCCAAGGTGCACTAGCTTATAACTCAGGGTCTTAAATCAAAGGGACCTCTGCCTCAGTCACAGGATACTAGTCTTTCAGTTTTTTAGAAGCATTATAAGTAAGCTGGGCCTGTTCTTGTTTTGATTTTGGGCTCAGAACGTACAGTACACGTAACAATTTTAAGTGTTTTACCTACTGAGCGAAGTTTCATTAAGTATTTTATACAATTACTGTATGTACATTCCTGTTGTTTATTAAAGAGAAAAGTTGTTCTGGAAGTGCAAATGTGATATACGTAAGTCATTACGGCCCTTAAGTCATGAATTTCATCCTACCCTGGTAATACAGCCACCCCAATAATACGGCCAATTTGTTTAGGCCCGTTGATGACTGTATTAATGGCGTTCCACTGTAATTAGACATAAATAATACACAGTATTTACACATGGGTTATTGACCAAGCATAAGGTCAAGATGGCTGGATATTGGCCAAGTATGAGGCCAATATCCAGCCACCTTGACAGAACATGCTTGGTAAATAAAGGATTTATTATATGGGTTAAAAACACCAAAAAATGATCTTTGATCTTGCAGGACCAAGCGAGAAATCCTGAGAGGGCAAGATGGAGCTCGGGGAGCCAATCACAGCAGTCATATAATAAATCTAGTTATTTCCTTCCATTTGATTTCTGTTCCTTCATGTCTAGCGATGTATGTGTCCATCTGAGAGTTCAGGAACAAGCTCACGATAAGTTGCTGCCACAAATGAATCAAAATCCGCAAAGAATGTACACCTATGTACAAACATAGCAGCTGAGACCAAAGCAACAAGAAAAAACTAAATAAAGTAAAGCTATGATCTTCGCAGTCATGAACGCAATTTTTGCAATTGCGTAGAGAAGCCTGAAAAATTCAGGGCTTCAATGGGGTTTGAACCCGTGACCCCGCGATTCCGGTGCGACGCTCTAACCAACTGAGCTATGAAGCCACTGACGTTGGGAGCTGGTCATTTGTGAGTTCTAATCGCCCTGCGAGGAATGAATCAATGATGAAATGGTATATGAAATGAATCATATATGAACTGCGGATATGAAATCAAGTAAAGCTATGATCCTCGCAGTCATGAACGCAATTTTTGCAATTGCGTAGAGAAGCCCGAAAAATTCAGGACTTCAACAGGGTTTGAACCCGTGACCCCGCGATTCGGGTGCGACGCTCTAACCAACTGACATATGGAGCCACTGACGTGGGGAGCTGGTCATTTGTGGGTTCTAATGGCCCCGCGAGGAATGAATCAATGATGAAATGGTATATGAAATGAATCATATATGAACTGCGGATATGAAATCAAGTAAAGCTATGATCTTCGCAGTCATGAACGAAATTTTTGCAATTGCATAGAGAAGCCGAAAAATTCAGGACTTCAACGGGGT
>NC_090892.1:48280221-48282721 GCF_036669925.1 Montipora capricornis | reverse complement strand
ACATGTACCGTTTGGGGTAAACTAGCCTCAGTTGGTTTTTGCTATTCACAAACCAGATCTGGGATAGGTTCTAACTATGCCAATCCTTGTAAGTTGTGAGGAACTTTAATTGTCACAAAAATGAATGTTGTTCCCAACAAAACAGTCAGTAAAGCAAAATTTATATGAGGTAATACTCACGCGGTCCAAGTCTGGATGAACAAGAGCAACGTAATCGTTACAAGCCACAACATTCCCTAATGCTGACAGTCTTTCCTCCACTCGCTGCATTTTCACTGTATCAGGCAGTGAATTTCTAATGTGTTGAAGTTCCTTTTCAGAAGGAGAAGAATATTGAAAAGACAATAATATTACAACTTTAATCAAGAAATACTGTTGTTTTCATCTAAGCGTGGACACATGACAGGAAAACAGGTTCTTTAAAGTTTGAGTTTGGTAGCCGTTAAGCAAACAGTTGAAACTTTTGCGCACAACAGTTTGAAAGTATTTGAAGCATACTTTAACAGATTAGGGTGAAATTCTTAGAAAAAGTCTTTGATGTCCAGTCTTGCAGCCATTCTAGGAAAACGTGCATGAACATCTCTCAAACTTCGCATGATTGAAGACAAAACTTTCACATTTGCAGCCCATTAGAGCATGTTTTCCCATCACATGTCCACACTTAGAAGAAAACGACAGAACGCCTGCCAACCAGAACCAGTTTACCCAGTTGGAGAGCTGTGGAATAAGTGAAAGATTCTTTGTTCAAATCCAAGGTGCACTTGCCCATAACTCAGGGTCTTGAATCAAAGGGACCTCTGCCTCAGTCAAAATACCTGCTAATTGACTTGTTATCCTTCTTGGATCAGGGCTACAAACTGTACACCCTGGTAACCACTCCTGATACTCATAAACTTGTTAATGATCCCAAACACTGAACATTCACAAACTGCTTACTGTGAGTATTAGTGACTGTTGATAGTTCACATCTGCTGGATGGAGGTGGACAAAACACTGACCCCAAGTCCATGGACTATCCCGATGAACTATCCTAAAATGGACTAACTCTGAAAATTACCATTTTGAATGAAAACAATTGAAGGAACTGAACTGATTATATACTTACAATGCACATACCTTGTTCATTTTCATCCACATGGCCACATGTTTCACTTCACTTACATGAAGTAATCAGCCATCACAACACTTATCGAAAGCTAACCCTATTAAAATGGGTGCTTAGACTAAAATACTGTTGATCAACACCATTTAAAATAGGTGTTTAGGCTTAAGTAAGCACTATTTGCGACACTACTTACATATAGACCATCAGTACTCATTCAAAATTGTATTTTTAGGGTAGTCCATTGGGGTAGTCCATGGACTGGAAGTCAGTGTTTGTCCACCACCATACAAGGACAGCCTGAACAAATCAGCTTGAAGGACTAATGGGAAATTGAGAAAACAACTAAGCAAGATTGCCAAAAGTCAACCTTGTGCAACCTTTAATAGGACTAAAACGGAGCAACTGAATAACACGATTTTCATGCTTTTAGCACAAGGAGCAGCCTGCTGTTTCCTGTTTCATGTAAACACAATGCTAAATCTATCCAATACTTCATATGGGACTCTGAAACCTATCACATTTTGCCTTGCACATGCATGGATAGCCTGAGTTCAAATAAAATGAATTGCAAAAAAGGAAACATACCTGATCTGTTGTTGTACTAGGAACAATCAGTCCATGCCTGTTACCTATAAAAATATGATTGTGTGGTTCCAGAAAATATCCATGCCCCCACCACGGAAGACATTTTGATTTGCACCCCCCCTCCCCCCAGGATTTTCCGTTCCAGGGGGGTCTTTGATGACCCCCCCTCCCCTCAGGAATTTCCAGATTTTTTTTACTTATAAAAACGAAAGTGATTTAGTTACGTAATTGCGGTAGAATTTTATTACAACAGTGCAAACATTAAGGTTAACTTTTAGAAAAATATAACACTTTGTTAAGCTCATTATTCAGCTAAACTTTCAGCTTGTGCGCTATCAACTTTACAAAGCTTAAACATTTGGGTTGCACGTCGACTGTTTCACGTTTTTGTGCGAACTTTGATCCGAACATTTCACTCGCTTAAACAACTTTGCAAACTGTAGTAAATAAAACAGAAACTTACAAGGTTCCTTTGTCAACACATTTTGTCAGTTTCTTCACTTCAGGTTGATTCTTTAATATTTAGGGACCACACATGTTGACGCGGTAGGTTTTGTGAAAGTCGTCACAAAGGCGATTGTTTTACGAAGAATATTATTGACGCCAAAATAATTCATCATATTTGTAAACTTAGATATGGCGATTTATATGCAGTCTTCAAATTTACTGACTCTCCAGCAGTCCTTCTTGCCGGTAAATGACACATGGCCTCACTATTGCTTGCCTTTGAGCCACGGATGGAAGCGAAAGGGCGACTGTTATGGTTTTTGGCGCGATTTACTTCCTCCAATGAGTAGTCAAACTCCTGTT
>NC_090892.1:48270221-48275221 GCF_036669925.1 Montipora capricornis | reverse complement strand
GTTCTCAAACTGCGCTCTTACTGCCATCTATTGGGCTTTGGTTTTTTCAAAGATCGAAGTGTTTTCCAAACAAAATAAAACTACCAAATGAGACAAGATTAGGAATACTTCTCAATTAAAACACAGCCCACACGCGTGCATTGCACAAGCAAATGCAATTTGGTCAGCTGTTGTAACAACCAGACTTTGGTGGGTTAGGTATATCATGTAAGCAAGCCTAAAATGTCCAGAGAATCACTCTTCGTCAAGTCAGCCTACACATGTTTTTGAGATTCACCACTTCAGCGTTTTTTGGGAAAGGATTTGAAAAAAGTATTTTTGAGAAGCGGTTTCCCATGCAAAAATGGTACACAACAGCTACTGTACGTGACAGTTCAGCCCAAATGTTTTTCTCGCGCCATTTTTACCGTACGATCGAAGACATTAATAGGTCGCAAATAGTTAGGTTTCCTGCAAATTTCACACCAGAAACTACACTAAAAGTTTCCTGACAGCAATAATATTGTTAGCACCTTTCCTACAGCGAAAAAAATCATGTTTTTCGTCATTTCTTTTTATCGATCGCTAAGGTATTTTTTTACTGATGGCATTTTCATTTAAGAATTTCTCCAAAACAAACTTAACCGCTATTTTTTTCTTGTTTTTAAAATTTGCACGCAACTCTGGGTTTGTTTGCGTTGTCATGGAAAATAATCCTTTTTCGGATTTTGCGTCATTTTGACGCTGAAAAATCCACTGATCCGAGATCAGAAATCCGTTTTTGGATTTTCCCAAAAAAAATGCACCCTTAGACAAGCTCGGACATCTGTGCGATCATTGAAATGTTCTGAATTGTTCGGGCTACTGGAGTGCAGCTGGTTTTAGTTTCCCAGTGAATACATTACGTATACTGCTTTTTCCATCCTTTGATCTTGTTTAAATATCATTGTTAAGTTTTAAACTTCAATTTAACCGACTGCACGCCTTAACTTGGATATTGAGTATCAAAATGCGGACCTTTGGGGCCTGTGTGGGGTGCGAACGCACCCCGTGCACCCCCACTGGTCATGGGCCTGGGAGAGGAGGGATTTACCGTTAGTCGTGTTCGGGACTAATGTTGCATAAATTATTGAGTGATCTACGCTGACCAAAATTTGATTGGCTCATCTTTGGAGCTAAAATTTCAAAATGGTGGTAAATGAGGTACGTACATTGAACAAGGGAACCCAACGAGCAAATTAAGCCCAAATCCTTCAAGAGACATTTCTAGGCTCCTTGTAATGTATTAAGATTATTTTCCACTGATTTCTCCTTACCAAGATGTAACACCGTTACATATGGAAGACATAGCTTAAGGTACATGGGACCTTACATTTGGTCGAAGCTTCACAAATCAATTAAAATGGCTGACTCTTTAATTGCATTTAAAATCAAGTCAGGGCCCTTGAACTATTAGCTTAGTCTAATTAGTTTTAAGTAGGTGTTCCCAATTAGTTTTTACTGGTAAAAACTAGAACGATTGACACGTTAATAAAGTTACCATTATTATTATTATTATGACAGTTTGAAACTTTTGAATGTCAATACCTTAAAGCTACCTGGGGCGTTAATCGTAACCCAGGAGCTCCTTAAAAACACCATGTTCAAGTCGTATTTACAAATATCTTTCTAAAAGTTTTATCCACTTAAATCTATTAAACTATGTGAAAATATAAAAGAAGTGATTGCTAAATTTTTTTAAAAAAATGAATAATAATAAAAAAATAATAATAATCCTTTTTTTTTTTTTTACAATAATATCCTTTGCTGAAATGAAATTCGTGTTATACTGCTCGTAAAGTTTATGTGATTACTTTAAAAGTGCGGGCAATATTAAGAGAGCTTGATAAGACCGATTTCTGCATCTTTAGCAGGACTCCTTTAGTTCTCACTCTTGACCCGAGTAAATTCCTCATTCCCTCCTCCATGTCTGTGGACCATCCACCTAGCACGTCAATAATGATGTTGTATTGTTGCACATCGTACCCAGGGTACTGTCGCTTTATCTCCCATCTTAGGGGGGCATACTTGGCTGTCTTCTCCTCTTCCTTACTTGTTCGGTTATCAATCCATGGACAGCTCATCTCTAGTGCTATCACCTTCTCCTGTTGGTGGTCGATAAAACGGGCATCGATTCTGTTTGCTCTCACCTCGGTGTGCTCAGCATAGAGAGGGACATCCCAGTAGGCTTGAAACTGGTCGTTTTCATATACCGGTTTGGGTTTTACTTGGGAGAACCATGGTGGGACTTTGTCAATAAGGTTTGCGTCCTTCAGGATCTCGAAGAACAGGATCTTCAAGGCGTTATTGTGCCTTTCCAAGTACTTGTTCTGGGCCAAGGTAGGACATCCAGCTAGAATATGCTGAACTGTTTCTGCTGATCTACTGCATAGCCTACATGCCACTTCAGTAGCTGGTCGGGCTCGCACCTTGTGACTGTAATATATTTGTGTTTGCAATTGTTGTTCGTATTTCTCGTTCACTCCTGCAACGTTTTTAGAAGGTCACAACGTCATGTCCTTTAGACAAGCAAAGCAGCCTGCTTTACTCAGACTTACATCCTCCCACCTACTTGTGTGTAGCTTTCCTTGCCAAATCTCTTCCCTCACAGCCTGCGTATTCTGCTTTTCTACAGTTTCCTTCAAGGCAACTTTGATCTTCTTGTCTGTGATTGTTACTCCCCCCTGGGTGATGCAGGGTGACGGGTGCTTAAGGTCCAGGCCAAGACCGAGCTCTGCTGCATACTTCATGCTCTCCTTTAAAAATGAATGGTGTCCCACCTCACCTGCTCTTTCTTCAAACTTTCTCACAACTGCAATGGTCGGGTCCAGATTCTTGTAGACTTTCAGAGCAGCCTTTATCTTGACGAGTTTGTATTCTTGCTCGACTGATTTCAGCCCGCGGCCCCCTTTTTCCCTCGGGAGGTACAGTAATGCTGTCGAGCCTAGGGGGTGTTTGCCGCCGCTCTCAACGAGGATTTTTCGAACTTCTCTGTCAATTTGCCTAAGCTCTGCTATTGGCCAGCTCTGGGTCCACATTAGGTACCCCAGTATGGGAAGGGCAAATTGGTTTGATGCAGCTACGCGGTTGTGATCTGACAGTGGACTTGACCAGATGACTGACATGCGTTGTAGGTATTCTTTGGCTGCAACATTTAAAGCTAGCTTGTCATCTTGTTTTAGGTTCTCTAATGTTCCCAGGAACTTGTAATAAGTTCCTTCCTTTAGATTTGTCAGTACTGCTCCGTCATCCAACTGCACACCGGTTTCATCCTTCACCTGTACGCCTCTCCTTACATGGACGGTCGCGCATTTCTTTGGGTTCCATTCTAAGCCTATATCTTGCATCGCACTCTTGGTTGACTTCAGAACCTTGTTGAGTTTGATCTCTGACGCTGCAAACGCCTTAAGGTCGTCAATATACAGCAAATCCGTTATCTTTGTGCTTAAGGGTTTGGACAACTTGTACCCCTCCAAAGCTCGTAGTTTCCAAGCCACAGGATTCATACACAGGGTGAACAACCTGGGGCACAATGCATCTCCCTGAGGAAGGCCGCGTCTGAATTGTATCACTTCAGACTTCTCTATCCCCTGCTTCGGCTTTGCGACGACTTTCATGTTCCAGCTGTTGCACAGGCTCTCGATAGTGCGGCACAGCCAGGTTGGAAATCTGTGTAGAATCATCATCTCAGCGAGCCATTCATGGTCAACTGAGTCAAAAGCTTTCTTGACATCAATCCAGGCCATGCTCAAGTTACGTTTCCCTCTGTGACAGTCTTGTGTGACCATTCTATCAATGAGCAGGTTATCAACAGTGCCACTGCATCCTGATTTGGCGCCTCTCTGTTCTCCCTCCATTAGGCCATATTCATTTAGGTGACAATCCATTGGTCCTAATAAGCATGATGTAAACCACTTATACATAGTGTTCAAGCAGGTAATTGGTCTTTGGTTGCTACTTGAGAATTCTCCTGGCTTAGGGATCAACGTCGTTTTTCCCTCGGCAAACCACATGGGGTATTCAGAAGGACTCTGGCCGATGGATTGGAACGATTTGGTCACACCCTCATGCAGCGCATGTGCTTTCTTCCACCAATAGTTGGCGATTCTATCTGGCCCAGGAGCGCTCCAATTTCTTTTCTTCATGATAGTTTTCACTGCTTCAGTTGATTCGAGGACAAAATTCTCATTTGATGGTGGTGGGACATATTTATTAATTGCCTCTCTTACATCCTCAAGCCAGGTAGCATTTCTGTTTCCTGTTCCTCCTTATTATTATTATTATTATTATTATTATGATTATTATTATTATTATTATGATTATTATTATTATTATTATTATTATTATTATTATTATTATTAAAAGATGTCTTTATCACCTAGAAAATCTTGATCTGTTCGGATATCTTTAACAGCTGAAACTTGAAGTATCCGAAAATTTTAGGGAATGATATCTTCATTTCAGAAATTGCTAGCTGAACGTCACCTTCTAAGAACTTCCAACCGAACCATTTGCTCATCCGAAACTGCTAGGTGACATTTTTACGTGCCAAAAATGCCAAAACATCCCTTCCGAAAACGTAAGAGGGACTAGTTTTCCCTAACTGCGAATCTTTTAGGTGATGTTTTTGTAAAGAAATATGTACTGAGCTGTTTGGCAACGTAGAACCGAAATTCTTAGAGAAGTTTGACTCTCCCGAACACACTGTGCTCAGTTGGTTGAGCACCGGGCTGCCATGCGGGAGGTTGTGAGTTCGACTCCGGCCGGACCAACGCTCAGGGTCTTTAAATAACTGAGGAGAAAGTGCTGCCTTTGTATAATTACAACCGCAAATGGTTCGAGAAGAGTAGGGAATGAAGTTCCCGGTGTTGTGGCTGTCCTCTGTGTGTATATGGGTGGGTGGGTATAGCAGGTCCACATCAGCTGAATAGCTTCCAAAACCTCAACCTGCTTAAACAAATAAATAACAAACAAACAAACTA
>NC_090892.1:48245221-48255221 GCF_036669925.1 Montipora capricornis | reverse complement strand
GATAAGGTTCCGCGAACTGTTTGGTCAGATATTCAAATTGAAGTATTTGTAGAAAACCTCAGCCTATTTTGTATACTTAATATAATTTCGTCAACTGCAAGGATGTCAGCCTTTTTTGCAAGAAAGGGTATGCGAACCCCGACATGCAAACGTCGTACGTGCCGTACGTGCCTAAGAGATGAGAATGTATTGTTATGCAATGCAGTCCAATGTTGATACTGTATTGTGGTGGGTTTTGTTTGTGTTATGCTTTGTTATCTTTTAATTTCAATATGAGAAAGTTAACATGAGTGCAGATCTTACACGACGAGCTCTCGTGTTGCTGTTAAACTCCTCTCTCTGTAAGGGCTGTTACTTGAATTCTCTGCGTTGCGGGCGATCCAAAGGAAAACGGAGGGCCTTTTACAGGGCCCCACAAGGGGCCCAGATGTAGTCTCGCATTTGTCGATCAGTTCATGGCATGGCAATAAAGCTAGGATATTTTGTTTTACCCCATGGGTCGAGATGTTTTTTTTAAATACATATTTCTTGCAAAAATATTTGAAAAAGTTTTCCACGATTCCCTTGAAATAAATGGTAAACAAGCAGTCCATTTTCAGTGGGGCATCTGGCGAGAGAAAAAGGCAACGGATTTATGATTTGCCTGTTATCCACTGAGCTCTCAAACGGGGATCAAACGTGAGCCAAATTGTCGTCACATACCTATATTTTTCGCAAAGAAGTGAATGAAAAGGGGAGGTTTTGTTAACAAATTACTAGATCTTGCTAGTCTGGTCTCTGCAGTAAAGCGTGCCTTGTTGTGCGTGACCTTTTGCAAAAAAGATCTTTAGAGCATTGAGCTCGGGCATGCTCAATTAGGAGTGACATTTCCTCGTCTCTATGCTTGGCTTTTGATTCTTGACGAAAACCCATTTTTTGAACTTGAAATGATTCAAAATCGAGTGTTTAAGGATGGGAACATTTATGATGCCGTGCCATTTTTACCTCTAACGTGACTCATCGTTTCAAACTTGCAGAATTCGCTGTGAGATAGCAAGATATGATATAGGCGTGCCTTCCGCTTTCTTCCCCTAAACTAGAATAATGACGTCATAACTGGTATACTGGCCAAGTGGTACTGATGACTTTGGGCTAACATCTTTAATTAATGTGTTTTTGTTAAAATATGCAGTTTTTAAAAATTGCTTGCACATTTCAAACACTCGCTAGAAAATTGTAAATAAAAATTAGTCTAGCTTAGAAGAACAAATGTCATACGGAAAAGATCAGCCTTTTAAATTTATATTCCTCGAACAGTGTAGGAAACCGCTTTGTCCCATCATGTGAGGTCACTTCTAAAGTCTTTTCACTTTCGTTGTGTTAAGTTAAAAATTGAACGCAGCATTGAAAATTGTTATCTCCTGTACGTTGACACGAAGTACAGGTGATCCGTGATCCTCGTCAACAGCGCTTCGGATCTTGCATCATGCGCGAAAAAAAAAAATTCTAAGAACTGTAACCTCACTTTTCTTGTTTGAGATGAGCTTGCATTTCTGAAACGGAACTATCAAACTATCATAGGTTCGCCAGGGCCGTAGCCATTATGAGGCAATCTGAGGCACTTGCTTCAGCCATTTTTTTCGTGCGTGAGCAGGCATCAAAACCATGGACTTTCCCTGAGTCGTAATTTCATAGTTTTCTTTCTACGGCCATGTGCGCCCTTTCATTTGCAGGATCAATTCTTTTTTTTGAGATTGTAAAGCGAATAATTCTTCTTTATTGATAATCGCTCTGACTTGAATAAGTGAAATTAAATTTGTTGTAGACAAACACTGCCTGACAGGAGGTATTATGCAAATTACTTTCTCTCAAGAGACCATTTAATCCCGAGGTTCATGCAAATAATCATTCACACTTTGAGGTATGAATAGAGTCTGGTCAAATTTCCCATTGTCAGTTTCTTGGAGGTTAATGCGAGCGTATTGGAGGGGAGCTGTTTCCGATAGAGAATTTTGGTCCACTTTGGCTTCCGCTTTTGAGACCTTAATTTGTGGCGTACATTCGTCAAAGCTATTTATGTATCCCCATTGATCCTCTAGCCTATCTAAAAACATAGAGGAAATTAAGTTTTGGTGTAGTATAGTTCGCATAAATTAACTTGGGATTGAAGCGAAAGATCACCTCGAATCAATTGGTAAGTATGTCGTAAAATTTGGTGTTGTTTTGCCCTTGATAGGTAAAGGATTGATTGCTCTTCTTGAAACATGCGATAGATTGCGTACTTTTTACATTCATTTGCTCGGTTTATCAGCTCGTTGGAGCCCCGAAAATTCAGTGGAGAAGGAAAGTTGAATCGTTGACATTCAACTTGTTAGCGGAGGCTCGTTACAAGTCTAGAATGGTTCGACATATCCTTCGGTTTCTCTTGTTTGTGTGAACGATGAAGTGGAGTTTCCCCAAGCTATTTTAAAGCCAACTCCTCGCTGTTATGACCAAATGACCTTTTCTGCCGTTTTTCGATTTTGTCTCCGCCATAAACTGTGGCGGTAATCGTCACTTTTGCTTTCAAGTTATTTAAAAACCTTTAACTGGCTTATAAATTCCAAGGTTGGTGTAATTCACTCGTGCCAGCGAATTTCGAGTAGAAGTAAACTCACTGGACTATATGAACAGTCTGCTTGTGACAGAGAAAGCGGATACGAATTTTTTATGATTTTTGTCTTGATGTCCAGGAAAATTACGCTTCGAGTCCAAGAACAGCGAGAGAAAAAAAGGATCTTTGACATAAGATCAGCTTTTAATTTTCTGCAAATCTAAAATGTCGTGTGACAACTTGCTACAAGTAATTTAAATGACTATATTTCAGTTTAGAGCTTTCGTGAAACCCGGAAGAAAATTTTCAATATATCCATTGTCTATATTTTCCCTCTGCCGAATTTTTAATCGATATAGAAATGTTACCAGGTTGAAATGAAGAAGTGCAATGTGCTCGTTGTTAGCCACATTGTGGATTATTACGGACTAATTGTTTTAGCAAGGTAATGTTGTTTCTTATGAGTCAGTGAATTCACTAGAACAAATCCCACTTGATCCAGTATAGCTAAGTTATATTTTCTCTTCAAATTGAATTAATATTTATCGATGTTTAGTTTACGAATCCTATATCTTCGGATCCTTTTGATACAATACTTATTGTAATGATAGCCAATATATGAAATGTTCATATGAACTGCGAAAGGTTAAATACACGAGAGTTTTAATTGATGAACAGTCGCAGTTAAGTAATAACTTCAGCGGTTTAGAAGGAAACTTTTAAAAATAATTCATATGAAGTCTGAATTTTTTGAAGGTTTTCTTGGTAACTGTATAAATCGTTTTCAGGCCTAACGAGGCCTAATGAGACCAAAATTTACTACTAGTAAAGGTTTTGTAACGAGTTTGGTCAACTACAATGATCTTTAAGGGCGCGTTCGATTGACCTTATTCCGGAATAAGAATACGTGGAGTTTCGAAGCAGCAAGGACAACAAAAATATGTTTAAAATAGCATTTTAGCGGATGTTTGACAATTGTTATGTGAATCACCGTAAAAACGAAGGATTTCTACCTTATATTCCATCCATTCTTATTCCGAAATACGGTCTATGGAACACACCCTAAATTTGATGTATTGGAATACTTTATTCTTTCTAAATCATTAATCACAGTAGAAAAGAGATGGCTAGTGCTGACGTCAATTTAATCGATAAATAGTCGCGGTCTTAATAGGACATTTCCGAGTTCATGTCTGCCTTCTCTTTAAAGCGAGTTTAAGTGCGTAGTTTTTCCTATGGCAATTAGTTTTCATTCATATGTAAAGTAGAACTATCGCGTCACGTGATCAATTTAAACCAATAAGAATCGGAGAAAATTTAGTGGTGAACTATAATGGCTCATAGTCGGAGTCTTTTAGCCAATCAAAAAGCTAGAAATGCAATAGTCGGAGCTGAAAATTTACTAAGTGTAATTAGTTCGAGTTTTGATTGGTTTACTGGATTGTCTCCGTCCATTTTGATTGGCCAAAGTAATTACTTTGGTTTTGGTTTTACGACACTCATTTGAAAACCGCTCTAAGAGCCATCAAAACCTATAGGTTTCCATGGTATTTAACACTGGTTAGGGCTAACCATGCTTCGAGCAACCCGGGCCAGGCGCCTGTTTCTCGAAAGTGAAGTTTGGCGACTTAAATCCTCTCCGTTCTTGAGATACAAAAGGAATTGCGACACCCGAAAATGGCCCGTAAAGTTTCGGGACTTTCGAGAAGCGGGCCCCAGGTGTCTAGTTAAGAACGAAGATCACGTCTACCACCGGCTGTATCCCGAAATTCAAATATATACATTCATTTCAAAGACTATTAATTGTTGTCAAATGCCACCAGTATGGGAATTGTTAATTTAAGACAGTTGTTTCACTCATGTCGGCATTTAGTGTTAATTTTATTGAACGGTGATACCATTTGACTAGTTTCCAACTAAAACCCTCCACATTATTTGCCCTGAACCTCGCACTGTTCTTTTCTTCCTACACAATTCGAAGCTGGCTCATTTTTTCTTAAATTGCTTTTCCTTACCAGCTCATCAAGATTACTGACAACCCAGATATGGCTGACGAGATTGTCTACGGAACCGAAAAGGTGGACTCCTCTTGTTTCCGAGGTGACGTCATCGTGTGCTGTGGGGGGTACCAGGGGCAATTTGATCTGGATAGTGTTGAGGCATTCTGTTTGAATACGAACACCTGGGCGGACCTCCCTTCGATGCCGGTTGAATGCAACAGCCTGGCCGCAGGCGCTTATGGGTACGCTGTTATCACCGCTGGGGGATCTGACAGGTGACGTAGAAAGCTTTGATGGGTCTTGATGATTCGTACAGGGGAATCTTTTTTTTTTACAAATTTGGTTTAATTACTAGCTAAATCATTATTAAAAAGGCATTGCATTGGCGGCTACGCAAATTTCCCTTTCGTAAACGGTCGTTGCCATTTGAAACGGTCGATGCCATTTATAACGGTCGACTACACACTTCACTTCTAAGAAAATTAAAAGAAACAAAATAAGAAAAATTATTAAACAAAAATTAAGACAAGAAAGGAAAAAAAAAAACATTTATAAAAGAAAAACTGGAGGGAAAAAAGAGTCCGAGAATTTCAAGACTCGAACCCGGGTTCCTAGGCCTCACCCTAAACAGAACCCTAATCCGAACCGTAACTCATATGACCAGCGAGACACAACTCCCAGTAACCGCAACCTTTTGAGTTCTTAGACCTAATGAGTGTAATTCAGAGCTAAAAAATGGCATCGACCGTTTCAAATGGCAACGACCGTTCTGAGAAATGGCAACGACCGTTTACGAAAGGGAAATAAGCGGCGGCTACTTCTGAAAATTTGAGCCCGATATTTGGCGGGACTATAATCAGGAGCCCTGAGTAGGATCTTCCTTATGTTCTACTATTTCATCATCGGCGGGAACTACGGAAAATGTAGCAGTCGTGTCTCTTTCGAGAATGGGTATATTGTTCAACTTACGACACAGCATGTTATTCAGAGTTTTCGAGTGTTTTAGCGTGGACAGTTGAAAACACTGCGAAAACGGTAGTGCGGACGGGAATGGATCGATGCATTTTCGAGGACACCGAAAGAGAATACTTTTGGGAAAAAAAAAACGCTTTAGTGTGGACGGGGCCTTAGAAAATGGCCGGCTGGGATTATCACTGAATTTGAAAAAAAGTCGATGGCTTTTTGTTAGTGCCACAAACTTCATTCACAGCACTGGGTGCGGGAAAGCTTTGATTTGAAGCGCCAAATAAGGCTTGTGGAAGCTTTGTTTGTGTGTAACCCATTTTTTTCGTCTAACGATGGCGCTTTGCAAGTGACTCATCTATTTCCTTAGTTTAACCGACTTTTTTGTCGTCATTGTAGAAAGAAACCTCTCGACAGTGCATCGTTATTTGACTGGAATCAACACGAATGGAGAAAATTGGCTTCTATGGTAACTGCTCGTGCATACCCTTGTGGTACCTCTGATAAATCACGGGCTCGCTTCGTGGTGGCTGGAGGATTCAATAACAAAGAGCTTAGTTCGGTTGAAATGTTTGACATCAAGTCGGAAAAATGGCTCAAAGCTCCTGCTATGCCAACGGCACGGACCAAGTGTGGAGGGGCAATTATTGGTGATTACTTTGCTGTGGTAAGTCCCAGTCGACGGGTAATAGTTGTTGTTTCTAACTTCGTAACTATTTCTTGTTTGGAGACCCTCCTCCAAGTGAAATCAGCAGTGCATTTTACTTGGAAAATTGTTAATTCTTTATATCAACATTTACCTTATTTTCAGGCAGGTGGAGATGCGTTTGGTCGCCCTACAAATATAGTAGAATGCTTCAACTTGAAAACAGAAAAGTGGGAGACATTGCCGAGCATGAATTCTCATCGTCGCCGTTGTGCTGTTGTCGCGGTGGGTGAGAAGTTGATTGTAGCAGGAGGACTCACCCAAGGTGACTACTCTCTTGACTCAATTGAAATGTTCGATCTACGAAACCGGAAGTGGTTTGAACTTCCCAACATGCCGTGTCCGCGCTTTGGCTGTGGTACTTGCACAATTGATTCGCAGATGTTTTTAATTGGTGGAAATGAAAAGCTGTGGATGAAGGCGTACTCCAATCGACTTGACTCATTTGACGTGATGTCACAGCAGTGGGAAGTGCTTCCAGGCATGGCGCATAGACGCCTCCACCCCGCCGCTGTCTCCCTCAGCCTCTAAGTTTGTCCTGTACGTCAAGTATAAGAATCCGTAGGCAGAAAACAAAAACAATGGAATCTTGATATCCAAGCTGGAATTCCAATGACCATAGGTTTTTTTTATAATTTGTTCTTGAAATGATGTAATTTATGACTTGAGAAAATGAACGATAATTTTTGTGATTTAACCATACGAACGACTAAACACTCGTTGGTTTTGAGACTCTTAATTAATTTGTTATTTTTTTGTGGACAAAAATGGTATTCCAAGAGAATTGTTTTAATAAATGAATTTAAAAATTTTTGAACACCCATCGACGCAGAGTTTTTTTATGGTTACAGTTAAATTAAGATAAGTTGATTAATTTCTAACAAAAAGAAAACGATATGGATCGATCTGTCATCGTCATGGCGATGACTTGATGTTGGTTATGGTGACAACAATGACGGTGGCAACAAGATGTTGAAACAGGGAATGAAACACACAACAGCATGAAAAACAATTCGTAAGAATGATTTTGCGGACAAAATAGTTTCTCGTTGAAGTTCCAAATTTCAAATGATGTTTTTTTTAGAATTACATTGCGCACTCGAACATGGACGTCTAAACATCCAGTTTTCTTTACGTTTGACCACTGCTACCTCATCGGTCTTTCCATTCTTGTCGTTCTTTATTTTTAACGAGAACTGAAATATCTACAAAGAGCAGGTGTATTTCTTCTGTTCTTTCTCAGCGACAAGTGGAGACCCTTTCCAAGAGATTTTACCCGCCATCTCCTGTCCCGTCTGCCGGGAAAAAGATTTGGAAACAAAGATACAGCATGTAATGAACGTTTCTTAAGGCTTGTTCTCGTCCTCGCAGTCGCTTGCATTGCTTATCTAGCCCTGCCTCCGACAGGCGAAGGAGGAAAGGTAAGGGTGGAAGAGACAAGGCAATGTAGCAAAATGAATCTTATTTATTAAGCACCAACTCTTTGATGGCTTTTGCCAAGAGCAGGGTGATAAAAGTGATAAAAATCCGGGATCTTTAGTCTCTCGACTTCTAATCCAGACATGAGAATGCGATCCAGTAGTTCCCAGTCCTCTCCGCCCCATTCCGTGAACTCCTTGATATTCATTCCACCCACGCGATCGAAATCCGACTTGTAGATCGCCAAAAGACCAAATCCCAGCGTCTCCCAGTAGCCTAATGGCAGATCAGGGTAGTAGCCACAACGTAGTCGTTTTACAACTGGAGCAAACGCCATCTTTCCTTCAACGCAGTGCTAAAGGGGAGAAAGAGAAATATGATAGAACAGCGAAGGAATTAGGGAGATTTAGCGTTAAATCAGACAGCACACTGCCGCTTGCAATAAAACCACGAAAATCGTCTTAAACTAACTTGTCTCTTTCTTGTGAGAATTTGTTCGATGTGTGTAGGTAACAAGCAAAAAATTAAATAAAATCAAACGAGTTTCTTTGATTTTTGATCGAACGCAAATTTCAGCTTGCCGTTTGCCGCGAAGGCGACGTGAAATATTAACGCCCCGTTTAAACGGTTTCAACAGTTGACTCAACTTGCATTCAACACTCAGTTGAGCCAAATGCTCCTCTAGTTCTTCGTTCCTAACGATCAAGTTTCGCGAAAGTGTTGGTTCTTTTGTTGCCGCAATGATGGAACCGTTTGAACGGCCTCCGCACAACGTCGTTTTTGCGTCCAACGCTTGCCCAACATCCGTTCTTCTCAAGTTTTATTGAACGAATGTTGGTCAAATGTTGAAACCGTTTAAACGGGCCTTTAAGCGTTTTTTCTCGTCTACCGCAAACCGCAAACGTCTGAAACTCGCGTGTCTCCGATCTTGACGTCCCGCGTTTTAAGGTTTGAGGTTCAAGTTTCAACCGAAATGCAAGAACCCTGTCTAGTGGTAAGTGAATGATGGCAGAGTTTTTCGCTAGTTTTAAACCTTTAAAGACACGTTTGACGATAAATTTACTTTCCTTAAAGAGCTCTCGAGAGAGGTTTGTTTCATTCAATGCAGTTGAAAATAAATTCCATCGCGGTTGCCGAGTTCTTGGTGGCAGAAACCGAGTTCTCGGCAACCAGGCTGACACTCGTTCACCCATTGACAAATAAATTTTAGCAGAGGATTTTCAGTGGTGTGGCAAGGTCTCAGATCATCCACGATGATGGGTCACCCACTTTGTGGATTACGAATTTAGATTTAGATTTAGACATCCGTGAACCCATGCGTCGTCATAAACAAACATCTTTTCCTGCGAGTATGGCTTGGTGAATAACATAGCCAAGCTGAACGAGGGGTTTTTGTGCATTTGTGCCGTCTTATGCCCTGTAATGCCGTTAAGAAAACTCTGGTCTCTCTGAAAGTTTCAACTTCATAAGTTTTCCTTACCTTAGGAATAGTAGTTATTAGTTTGGGGGGGATCTTAAGATGAAGGTCCGAGAGGAAAATTATACTATGAGGGTCAGTAACAGTTTGTGCCCCACGCTGAAGGGCCAGTGCTCTCTGAAATCTCTCCTTTGCAGGAATCTTTACAACATTGAAAGACTGAAGTGAACTCCTTTCAAGCGTTTCTTCTATATTTATGTCGTTACTTTCGTAATCAACTATGATCACATGAACGTTTAAATCCTGTGTTTGACGAACTATTTCTGCAAAAAAGAGAAGAGGAGATAATTAGTAAGTGAAAAGAGAGGGTGAAATTCGAATTGTCAAACATTCTGGGGCTTCCCTTCCATATGCTCTTGGGAAATACTGATTTGACAGGGGATGATCAGGTTTAGCAGCACTCGCCGTCTGCAAGTGTTTTTTTTCTCCGCGTAGTCCAGTTTTCCCACCTTAATTTGATCTTTTTTTATTTGTTTTGATTTACAACCTCCGCTATGTAAGCTTTATTAACTAACTGTTACGGCCAGAATAAGCCACTTTCAAAAATACCATAGTACTCTTTGTTTGGCCTCAAAAATTTTGCATAAGCATTGTTTCGAGTTTCTCTTGGGACTTACAATGTTCCCAAGAGAAAATAAAAACAAGGCTTATGCAAAATATTGGAGGCCAAACAAAGAGTATTACGGTATTTTTTTTTTAGAGTGGTCCAATATTATGTTTATGACTAGAATGGATACTCCAAAACAAGGTGAGACACTTCGTGACACATACATACATTTGGTGACTTTACGTGTGAAACGGATCCAGTAACGAATGTAACAACTCCCAATTACTTGGTTCTGACGATGTTGGATGGTGTTGGC
>NC_090892.1:48235221-48237721 GCF_036669925.1 Montipora capricornis | reverse complement strand
CCGCGCCTCCCACACCACATTGAGGATGTGCGGCTATTTTCAAAGTGACTTAAATAACCGTATTCGTCAGGGCCATACCGTGGGGTTTGTAATTGCACTGAATCACCTTGCAGTTCGGGAACATGGAAGCAGATTCCAATCTTCCGATCTGCCTCATAGGCCCGGCAGGGCAAATATGTTACCAGCCTGCATGACAGGCGCTTTATGAGCCAAGCGGGGCGAACGCCATATTTCGCGGGGAGCGCGCGACGAGGGGGAGACCAGGCTAAAGCCTACAGCGTTTTTGGTTCGTTTCTTCTTTTTCGTGAAAATTAAGCAAAAGCTGGAGCTAGAAAAGGGGATTTTTTTTCCCGCTGAATGTCTTTGTGTTTAGCGTCTCCAAAACTATTAAACACAACGAACTCATTTTCCTTTTGTATTTTTTTAACCGGCCAGTAGATATCTATTCAATTGTCACGTGGATGTTGTCTTATGCACCCTAGGATATCCAAAAAGACAATATATATCATTGTATTCTTATCAGCAATTAGATACTTAATTATAGATTAGTATTGATTATAAAGCTGTATAAGTAATATGACGTACACGAGATTAGAATGAACGGACGGCGGCGTGCATGAAAATTAAATTGCCCAAGCCATGTTATCATTCACTAAGATCAAAGCAAAAGCACAATATGTCGCTGAAATAAGTGGGTTTGTAAGACATCTCCGCCAGGACCTCTCCGGCCAGACAAAGGCAGCAAAGACTGATCACTTATAATTTATTCCTCGACAGCAGGTGTTAGGGCAATTAGAATGTGCGCCAATCAGATTGCGCGCTGTTTGAATTATTGTTATCCTTCCTCCGGCTCACCAATCTGACAGTGCGTGCTATGGATTGAAATTTTATCCTTTTTGACGTCGAGAGACTTAAAAGAAAATATGACAGAGCATTAAAATTTATGGGGGAGAGAAAATGGAGGAAAAAAAACTCCGTTTGAGGAAGGTGAGTTAGCTGTTTTCGCTTGTCATCACTTCGAAAGGAAAAAGTTCTTCACATGCATTGTACAAAAGTGAATCGTTAACTGTTAATGAATTTTGCTATTGAGGGGGGATGTTTTTAACACAATTTGTTGCCACAAACTATTTGAGAGCTTCGCAGAGTAAGTGATCTTAGTAGACAGAAACACGTCTGCTCGTCGTCAATAATGCAAAATCGTGAAAATTATATTTGGTTCATTTCACGAATGCCTGCTTTAATGCACTTATTTATATTCATCTTGTTTTTGCCTTGTTATAATTTGGCCACAACACGTGGCTATCCTTTGTTTATAATTCAAGCCCAATTTCCTTTTCATTTCGGAATTTATACGCTCATATCTATAGCAAGTGCTTGCTAACAGGTATCTTGATAGCTAAGCTGTGTAGTGCTGTTTTAAGCACTGCGTAAAGATACAGTGTGCATACACCGTACACAGCGACCGAAGGCGACAATTACATTCTTCGCTTATAGCAAGCCAGATTGGCACACATTACAACTCATAGAAAATTCTCTCTTATAGACTCGATCAAGTTTGCGTTTTCAAATTTCCAGACGGAAATTGTGGCGACTAACTTGAACTAAAGGTGCATTTATTTATTTTGTTTAACTGGGCTGCAACAATCGATTTGGAGAACTATTTAATTCCACTTTTTTTTAACCTTTTAGCAAACATTTGTCAGTTTAAATAGAGCGAAGGGACGCTATCAGCGTAAATTGTTAGGAAAAAACAAGGTCTCAACAGCTGACTGATGAATTGAAAGCTAGCCAAAGAAATTTGCATAAGCTGACAATGCGCAGAGGGACCAAAAGTGAAATTCGTACGAAATAGTAATTTCTATGCCAATACAATCCTAGATAATCCTCATGCAAAAATTTGGTTTTATCAACGGCGTTGATAATGTAAATTGGCCACCGTACAGAGATTCTAAAAGCTGACGTTTCGAGCGTTAGCCCTTCGTCAGAGCGAATCTCTGTACGGTGGCCAATTTACATTATCAACTCCGTTGATAAAACCAAATTTTTGTATACTACTTCCCCACCGACGCAGCACCACAGTTTCTTTAGAAACTACCCCCTCAATCCTCATGCAAGTTTTGCCATTTCGGCAATAGCCTGACCAAGGATAGTTTTACTGTTGATTCTCTTTATTGCAAAAAACGGTGACTGCATCGGATGCAACAAACCGCGCTGCAAAGCTGTCAGCACTGAATGAGTGATGTGATCGTACGAAAGTGTGTTTCGCGTGGATGCATGCGGAGTTCGCTCGACCATTGGTTTCCCAGGAAACGAAATGAGCTTGAAAAGTATTATGCTTTGATCTGCATCACATTTCAAAATTAAGGGAGTGTTCAATTTGCCAATTGAGTTAAAATCTCTTATACCATTCACTTTTGGCAAATTAACGACGTCAAAACAGTACCCAGTGGCTGATCCAATGCCAAAAGAGCAATAGTTTTTAACTAATACTCAGTCATAA